>NW_028261393.1:4270650-4451919 GCF_051295495.1 Thamnophis sirtalis
TGGGAAGCCTGTGTCACAACAGACATGCTAATCCAGGAACTGGTTTGGCTGTTTTGTTGAGCCTCCAGCAAGAATTCCAGATGATCTGTCTGCTTGCCAAAATCTGACTGGCATTCCTGACCGGCAGGGATTTAGAAAGGCAGCTGTCCTGGGCAACCTAAGAGGCTGTCATAGAATCATAGGGTTGGAAGGGACCTTGAAGGTCTTCTAGTCCAACCCGCTGCCCGAGGCAGGACTGCCAATTTGTAGTGGAATGCCGTCTGGATTCCCAGCAGGGAGGGGCTGGGATCCAGAGAGCAAAGAGGCAGCAGAGGAGACTAGCTAAGTTAACCAGAGTAGAGCTGGAAGGGACCTTCGAGGTCTTCTAGTCCAACCCCACCCCTGATCAAGCAGGAGACCTAGGCCATTTCACCTAGCACTGAAGACGTCCCCCAGTTTGGGTGATGAAACCTTTGCGAGACAACAACTGAGTTCAGAGAGCACAAACGACCCCTCAAACAAACTCCCCCCACTCCCCAGGGTTCTTCTTCCCCATAGGACAGTGATGGAGAAACTTTTCAGCACCGAGTGCCCAAATTGGGACACATGTGCATGCATAGGCATGTGTGTGTGTGCCAGAGCACCCCAAACCCCAAAACCAGGGGTCTGGCTGGCACACACCTGCCTGTTTTGGAGCTATTTTTTCAGGCTGTTTTCTGGGCTTTTCTTAGGCCATTTTTGGCTTATTTTTCAGACCATTTTGGCCCGGAAAACAGCCTGAAAAGAGCCCTACAAACAGCTTGATTTTGAGCCATTTTTCAGGCTATTTTTCAGGGCCAAAAATAGCTCAAAAACAGCCCCCAAACCAGCCACAAAATGGTCCCAAAACCGCCTGAAAACGGTCCAGAAAACACCCAGTTTTTGGAGGTGGTTTTTTTGGGCCCTTTTCAGGCCATTTTGTGGCGCTCCAGCGTTTGCTAAAACCAGTTGGCGACGATCCCCGTGCCCTCAGAGAGTGCTCTGCGTGGCACCTCTCTCCAGCGTGCTACAGGTTCGCCCTCACTGTGGCATAGGATCTTCTCAATGGAGCCCTCTCGGGTTGCTCTGTGTCTCCATCTAGTGGTGGCTGCTGCATCTGTCAGGCCCTTCTGCTTATTATTACTGTAAACCTTCCCTTTTGAGTAAATAGAAATTTGCTCGTTTTTTGTTTTTTTTTGCTCATCTAGGCAGCTGATATTCCCTTTTCAGCTTTCAGGCTTGTCACTTTCTGGTGGATGGAGGAAAGCGTCTTGAGTTCCGGAGAGTCAAACCTTTTGCCAGCCGATCTACAGCTGAAGTTTTGCACCTGGGATTCCCAGCTTCTTAAGAATGTGTCTCCGTGTGGATCGAGAATTCATGGAACTCAATGCACAAGAAGAACTGGAGGCAATTCCGTCCGCCCCCAAAATAATATTATGCAACCTTTTAGCTCTGCTTATGCCTCTCAGACATCAGCTGCCCACTGATGGAAAGCCGATCTTAAACAGGAAGTTTGTAAAAAGGGTGATAATTTAAGAAATCACGTGGGTGGAAAAAAATCAGAAGGGCAAGACCACTTTGGAAGCAAAACCCAAGGAAAATCTTTAATCCTGGAAAGAGTTTCATCGTTGAGATCAGAGAGAGAGAGAGAGAGGGGGGGGGGGAGGGAGGGAGGGAGAGAGAGGGAGAGAGAAAGAGAGAGAGAGAGAGGGAGAGAGAGAGAGGGAGAGAGAGAGAGAGAGAGAGAGAGAGGGAGAGAGAGAGGGAGGGAGGGAGGGAGGGAGAGAGGGAGAGAGAAAGAGAAAGAGAGAGAGGGAGAGAGAGAGAGAGAGAGAGGGAGAGAGAGAGAGAGAGAGAGAGAGAGAGAGAGAGAGAGAGAGAGAGAGAGAGAGACAACCGAGAACGTTGCCTGCAATAAAAAATGGTGGCTTTGCAGGCAGGGAATTTCCCCCCATATCAAATGCTTGGATTTTTTTCCCCAATCAATGCCCAGCTCAGCAAAACATATTCAAAGATAACCCATGGGGTCTTGCAAAGTGGGTGGGGTGGGGGTGTCAGATGATGTCACGTGGATCTAATGGATGGAAATCACCTACTGAGTTCTGACCGAGGCTTCCCCAAGAGCATGAAGAAGACTCCTGGTCCCGACCAAAACCTCTTTATTAATTGACTGTGAATTCTGCTCATTCACATCCAGCAAAGTCTTTCAAGGGAGGATTTACGGTCACAGACCTTATCTGGCTTGGAGAGCTGCCAGGCCGATATCTGTAAAACTTGGCAAGGAGTCTCAGAGAGTCACGAACCAATGAGGCGAACTAATTGTCTCCTGCAAACTCCACTCCCCTTTCGCTCCTCTTTTATTCCCTCTGGGAGGGGCCATTCATCGTCCACCTGTTGGCCTTACTTTCAAGTCGACCCCTGTTCTTTAGCTGTTCCCTTCGTCTGGCAACTCTGCTTATGCATACACTGGGAACAGGCTCCAGCTGTTCTTCTGCCTTGCTGATCTCCGACTCTGAAGGCAGCTGATAACTGTCAGACGGCCCTGGCCCCCTCTCTGCCTCCCACACAGAGCCCTCATCCGAGCCTTCCCCAGACTCCAGGACTGGCCCATGTTCCTCCCAACCTCCTCACTGTCCGACTCTGCTGCCAGCTTCTCTGGTTGCTGATGGGCCACAACATACTTTTCCTTCTTTACATCATGTCTGGATTGGTCCATGTGGCTGATTCATGCTGTTTGCACAATGATGTCGTGACCCTTGGGATGTCATGGTGGCTTCTTTAGCAACATGGATGGGAAGGCAGCATTTAATTATTAATTTTACTTCTGTTATTTGGTGGGAGTGAGGTATTTATCGATGGAGGAGGCAGGCACAGATCCAGAATTAATCAGCAGAGGATAAGAATTGTGGGGGCTGCAGATGTGCCTGCTTCCAGGGTTTCAGAATTGGCAGAAGTGAGGAAGAGCTGCAGAACAACTTCCAAAACTGAATTATGAAAGACCAGGACATGTGTGAAAGTGTGAAAACATGCTCAACTGTCTCCAAGTTTATGAAGGAGAAGGTTGATGCTAAATATTAAGATGGGCTTCCTTTGGCTGATGTTCTCCAGAAGTTGGGTTCTTCTGGAGAATCCTCCTCTTCCTCCTTCTTATCCTCTTCCTCCTCTTCTTCTTCTTCCTCTTCTTCTCCCTCCTCCTCCCTCTTTTTCCCTTCTCCTCCTCCTCTTCTTCCTCCTCCTCCTCCTCCTCTTCTTCTCCCCTTTCTCCATCCTCTTCCTTCTCCTTCTCCTCCTCCTCCTCCTCCTCCTCCCTCCTCTTCTCTTCCTCCTCCTTCTCCTCTCTCCTCTTTCTACACCTCCTCCTCTTCTTCTCCCCTTTCTTCCGTCCTCTCCTTCTCTTCTTCCTCCTCCTCTTCCTCCTCCTTCTCCTCCTCTTCCTCCTCCCTCCTCTTCTTCCTCCTCTTCCTCCTCCTTCTCCTCTCTCCTCTTTCTCCTCCTCCTCCTCTTCTTCTCCCTTTCTTCCACCCTCTCCTCCTCCACTTCCTCCTCCTCCTCTTCCACCTCCTTCTCCTCCTCCTCCCCTTCCTCCTCCTTGTCCTTGTCCTTCTCCTCTTCCTCCTCCTCTTCCTCCTCCTCCTCTTCCCTCTTCTTCTCCCCTTTCTCCATCCTCTTCCTTCTCCTTCTCCTCTCCTCCTCCTCTTCCTCCTCCCTCCTCTTCTCTTCCTCCTCCTTCTCCTCTCTCCTCTTTCTCCTCCTCCTCCTCTTCTTTTCCCCTTTCTTCCCGCCCTCTCCTCCTCCTCTTCTTCCTCCTCCTCCTCTTCCTCCTCCTTCTCCTCCTCTTCCTCCTCCCTCCTCTTCTTCCTCCTCTTCCTCCTCCTTCTCCTCTCTCCTCTTTCTCCCTCCTCTTCTTCTCCCCTTTCTTCCGCCCTCTCTCCTCCTCCTTCTTCTTTCCTCCTCGTCCTTCTCCTCCTCCTCTTTCCTCCTCCTCCTCTTCCTCCTTCTCCTCTTTCTCTTCCTCCTCCTTTTCCTCCTCCTCCTCCTCTTTCCTTTTCCTCCTTCCTTCTTTCTTCTTCTCTTTGCATTCTCAGGCCAAGATGCCTTCACCAAGACCCCTCACCCCATCTTACTTCCCTCCTAAATAATAGTTATAGCTGGAAGAAAGGGAGCTCCAAAAACACTCACCTGGTTTTGTTGCTGAATTCGCTGTTGTGGAACTCACGAAAAGCAGCCTTTGTCTTCTCACCAAGGTTATCAACAAAAGTCTGGACCTCCTTCTGATACTTCTCAAATTTCTGGGCCAGGGTCGGTTCTTTCCCACCGTCTTCATTGGAGTCTTGGGATAAATAAATTGAAGGGAGCAACCATGTTACTTGCTTACACCCAACGCTAAAGCCACACTTCATGTTGAGCTCATGTAACAAGCATGATATCCAAACAAATAAGCCGTGTTGTTACGGCTTCATGTAATAACCTGGTTCACAGAACATGGGGGGGGGGGGGAACCATACTTGATGCCTCACAAAATACTGAACTGCAAACTACCCGATTCTGTTTAGCTTAGTCCTGCTGCTTGTGTGAATCCAGCTACGTGTTGAGATTTTGACACAGGGTTCAATAAACTCGGAACTCAGAACAAACAATGGATATTTTGGGTTGGAGTGCACACATTTTTGCATCGTATGATATTTATTTGTGCAACATTTCCCTATTTGAATACTTACATAAATATCTATCTTCTCTCTCTCACCTCTCTCTGTCTCCCTCCCTCCATCTCTATATCTCTATATCTCTTTCTCTTATCTATCTATCTATCTATCTATCTATCTATCTATCTATCTATCTATCTATCTATCTATCTATCATCTATCTATCTATCCTCTCTCTCTCATCTCTCTCTCTCTCATCTCTGTCTCCCTCCCTCCCTCCCTCCATCTCTATATCTCTTTCTCCTATCTATCTATCTATCTATCTATCTATCTATCTATCTATCTATCTATCTATCATCTATCATCTATCCATCTCTATCTATCTATCTCTATCTATCTATCTATCATCATCATCTATCTAACCTCTCTCTCTCTCATCTCTCTCTATCCTCTCTCTCTGCCAGTCTCCCTCCCTCCATCTCTATATCTCTTTCTCTTATCTATCTATCTATCTATCCATCCATCCATCCATCCATCCATCCATCCATCCATCCATCCATCTATCATCTATCTATCTATCCTCTCTCTCTCATCTCTCTCTGCCTGTCTCCCTCCCTCCATCTCTATATCTCTTTCCTATCTATCTATCTATCTATCTATCTATCATCTATCCATCCATCCATCCATCCATCCATCCATCCATCCATCCATCCATCCATCTATCCCACAGAATTCCTTACTAGCAATCCATCACACTGACGGGAGAGGGGCCTGTTTCCCCCCCCTCCAGGGAAAGCAATCCTCTCCTTCCCCAGGTCTTACCTGTCACCACCGCAGACAAAGATATCAGGAGGACTGCAACAGCCAACACCAGCTTCATGGTTGCACTTCCTGCTGGAGCAAAAAATAAAATCATTAATAAAAATAAAATGTAATAAGATAATAAAGCAAAATAAAATAAGTAAAAAGAATGGAATGGAATGGAAGAAATAATAGTAGTAGTAATAGTAGTGGAGAAGAGTAGAGTGGAGTGGAGTGGAGTGGAGTGAGTGGAGTGGAGTGGAGTGGAGTGGAATAGAGTAGAGTAGAGTAGAGTAGAGTAGAGTAGAGTAGAGTAGAGTAGAGTAGAGTAGAGTAGAGTAGAGTAGAATAGAATAGAATAGAATAGAATAGAACAGAATAGAATAGAGAAAATAGGAAATAGAGAATAGAATAGAGTGGAGTAGAATAGAATAGAATAGAATATAACAGGAAATAGGAAATAGAGTAGAGTAGAATAGAATAGGAAATGGGAAATGGGAAATGGGAAATGGGAAATAGGAAATAGGAAATAGGAAATAGGAAATAGGAAATAGGAAATAGGAAATAGGAAATAGAGAAAAGAATGGAATAGAGTAGAGTGGAGTGGAGTGGAGTGGAGTGGAGTGGAGGAGAAGAGAAGAGAAGAGAAGAAGAAGAAGAGAAGAGAAGATGGAACGGAAAAAGAACATAACAGAACAATGATGGCCAGGCAGAAATTAACCCTCCGATATTCCTTTGATCGCACAGATCAATCAATGTCTGCAATTTCAATTTATATTTCCAGCATTTGCAGCCAAAATTGAAACCCCCAGATGCAAACACCCCTCACATGCAGGTATGCCTGCTGTGTCTGGCGAATAATCTTTCTTAGTAAGGCATTTGACTCCAGTGTCCTCATCACCGTCTCCTGGAGTTGCAGAATAACAGGATTTGTAGCCCGCCCCACCCTGAAACCCAAAGGAGGGGGGGGGGGTCATAGTTGGGAATTGCTCCCTCGATGGGTCCTACCCAGGATGAACAGAAGTCCGGTGGGAAGGAAGGAAGAGAAACATGTTGTGAAAAAAGCAGGACAATTGCAAAAATGGGTGTGTGTAGGCACCCCGAGGGTGATTGGCTGATAGTAATCAGCCAATTACTAATTAGTAATCAGCAATTACATAACGCTATTGTATAATATCTTATATAAATGTATTGTTGATATCTTAGATAAAGATCAGATTGTAAAAGCTTCACAAATTCCTCATTCAACATACAAAACCTCACAGTCCAGATCTCAATCATAATATAATTTTGACCTCCCTAGACTTTCTTTCTTTCTTCTTCTTTCTTTCTTTCTTTTCTTTCTTTCTTTCTTTCTTTCCCTTCCTTCCTTCCTTCCTTCCTTTCTTAGCTTTCAGCAGTCTCTGCACCCGTGTCTTAACAAACACTGCTTTATGCTTTAGTAGAGGGAAGCATCCTAAACAGGTGGGCAAGGGACCTTAGAGGTCTTCTAGCCCAACCCCCTGTTCAGGCAGGAAAATCTCTACCGGTTCAGACAAACAGCTGTCTAATCTCTTCTTAAAACCCTCCAGTGTTGGAGCACTCACTCAACTTCTAGAGGCAAGTCGTTCCACTACATAATTGTTCTCACTATTAGGAAATTTCTCCTTACTTCTACGTTGCTTCTCTCCTTCAATAGTTTCCACCCATTGCTTCTTGTCCTGCCCTCAAGTGCTTTAGAAAATAGATTGACCCCCACCTCTTCAGAAATATTGACTTTTGATGATCTTACTCTTGTTTTTAACTGTTTTAGTATAATGCTTATTTATGGTTTTTATATTTTTAAGGTTATTCGTACACTGCCCAAAGTCGCTTTACGAAGGGGGTGGGTCCTTCCTAGACACGAAGAATTCATACAATAAATAAAACAAATTGTGTTCTTTATTGATTTTGGAAATGGCTTCGTCTCGTCTAAACAGGACGTGATTGAGCCACAGATGCTCCAGATGGTAGATTAAGTAATACACTAAAGGATTAAACCAATTCTCTATTAATATTTTTGCGGGCATCGTTTAATCTCTTGGGAAATCATTTTAATCGCCCTTCCGTATCTTTTTTATACAGGCAAAACATTTCCTTTTAACAAATTAGATTTACATTAAGTTAATTTTAATTTAACTTGTTAACAAAATACAATTTGCTGGCGAAGTAACAAAAAAAGAGTTAAATGTTATATTTCACTTGAAATTTAAATTTTCGTTTCATTCAAATTCATTACATTTGGGGAGGGAGTGTGGTTCTACTTTCATGTACTATTCCTTAGTTATTTACATTTAGCCATTTACATCAGGCTATCGTTTTGCCTATATTATATTACATATATTCTTTCACTAGTATATCTTAACTGGTCTTTCCTAACCCCTATCCTATCGCTATATCCTAATTCTTCTACTGTATCTTAATTTTACGTTTCCCTAATTTGCCCCCGTAACACACTTTCCATACATCCCCCACACCGATTTTTGTTTGGTGTTAATTAGGCCAAACATCTAGTTATTTTAAAACGATAAAGAATCAAAGTGAAGTTTTTTCTTTCAGCTGAATGATTTGATGGAAACATTCTTCCCTCTGCCTGTTAACCAAAGTTGGTCTTTTTTTATTTTTATTTTTTCATAACAAACAACCACATGTACACTGTTACATAACCAATGTTATTTTATATATTAAATATTTACATCAATTCGTCTTACCATCAACCCCCCCCCAAAAAAAATTATTGGCTCTTCTGTTCTCCATACACCATATTTGTATCCTGTCCATCACCTTCTTCTTCCTCTCTTCTCCTCCTCCCTACCTCCTTTCTTCTGCCCATCATCCTTCTCTTCTATACTTTCTCTCTCCTCTCTCTTTCTCTCCTTCTCTCTCTTTCTCTCCTTCCTCTCTCCTTCTCCTCTTTCCCCTTTCCACTCCTTCTTTCTCCTCCTCTTCCCCTCCCCTGCCCTCTCTCCTATCCCTCTTTTCTTCCTTTACCTCTCTCCTCTATTCCACAATCTGGAGTCTATCCCAAGCCTCTACTTACTTGTAAGCTGTGAGCTGTGGAGACAATATTCCCAGTGAAATTTGCAGGTCCATCCAGTTGATGTTCCCTATAAACCTGCCCTCAGCCTCCGTCATCACCCCCCACCCCCACCCCCAGCATGGATAAAAACCTGACCTGATGTTTTTTAATCTCCTCCCTGCAATTAGATTGCTTCATTTCTGCAGGAAATGAAACAGAGAGAGAGATGGATTCTGGTATGTGTGTTTTTTTTCCCTTCCCTAATGTGTGCCATCCAGTTTTGTTTTTTTCTGCCTGGAAGACTATCCAGGTCAGGAAAAGAAAAAGGAAGAAGGAATTAAAAACAGGGACGGAGAAATAATATTTCCCCAATTGTTCGCAGCTTATGCAACTTTGGGGAAAACGAGAAAGTTCCCACTTTCTCTTGTCGGTGAGAGTCAAACATTCAAAGATCTTTAAGCGATGGGATAGAAAAGTTTTAGCTTTTTGGTTTTTTTAGAAATTAAAAAATAGTGTGTGTCATAAGAAGAGACACCTTGTCTTTAGCGTTCGGGGGGAACGATCCAATGGAAGCCTAAACTTCCAAACAGAATGACTTATAAAAAAATATAAAGTATAAAAAGTATAATATAAAACATCTCGACGTCCCGAAGATGCTGACTGTAGATCATCCAGATTCCAGCTGTGGATTTTTAGCTGTGCAGAAAAGCAAGCAGATTTTTTAAAATAAACTTTTGAATCTATTAAAGGAAGCGGAATTGTTTTTGCACTCCCTGGTTGCCCAAAGGCAAACATACACAAACAGGCAGAAGGGCTCTGCGGCTTCCAATTTTTCTTTTCGTTTAATGCCGTTTAGTTTTCTATCCACACTGGAAGGAGAGGCGCTCCGATTCATTAGCAAGGATTCCCACAACCCGCTTAACGATGCCAAGAACAGGGAACTGGGAACTGGGAGAAAGAGAAGCGCGAAGCTATTGTTAGCACAATAGAGTAAAAGCGGAGAGCTTCTGCATGCCGAGTATCTTGGAAGGGGCCAAAAGCCCTGCTTTCAAAACTTCGTATTACCATCTTTTCTTTTTTTATTTTGAAAGTAGGCCTTCGCGAGCATTGAGAGCCTTCTCTGTTTCATGGAGTAGAACATTTTTCCCATTGATACACTTCATAAAGACGTGTTTTTCCAATCTTGGCCTCTTTTAAGATGGATGGACTTCAACTCCCAGAATTGGCTGGCTGAGGAATTCTGGGGGTCAATGTCCATCTGTCTTAAAGTGGCCAAGTTTGAGAAACATGGAAGGAAGGAAGGAAGGAAGGAAGGAAGGAAGGAAGGAAGGAAGGAAGGAAGGAAGGAAGGAAAGGAAGGGAGAAAAGGAAGGAAAAGGAAAAGAGAAAAGGAAGGAAGGAAGAAGAAAGAAGGAAGGAAAGAAGGAAGGAAAGGAAACAAAAAAGAGAAAAGGAGGGAAGCATGAAGAGGAAGGAAGGAAACAAAAAAAGAGAAAAGGAAGGGGGAAGGAAGGAAAAGAGAAAAGGAAAAGAAGGAAGGAAATGAAAAAAGAAAGGAAGGAAAGAAAGAAGGGAGGAAGGAAAGAAGGAAGGAAAAGTGAAAAGGAAGGAAGGAAACAAAAAAAGAGAAAAGGAAGGGGAAGGAAGGAAAAAAGAAAAGAAGGAAAAGGAAAAGAGAAAAGGAAGGAAGGAAAGAAAGAAGGAAGGAAACAAAAAAGAGAAAAGGAAGGGGAAGGAAGTAAAAGAGAAAAGGAAAGAAAAGGAAAGAGAAAAGGAAGGAAGGAAAGAAAGAAGGAAGGAAAACAAAAAAGAGAAAAGGAAAGAAGGAAGGAAATGAGAAAAGAAAGGAAGGAAAAGAGAAAAGGAAGAAAGGGAAAGAGAAAGGAAGGAAGGAAACAAAAAAGAGAAAGGAAGGGGAAGGAAGGAAAAGAGAAAAGGAAAGAAGGAAGGAAATGAAAAAGGAAGGAAGGAAAGAAAGAAGGGAGGAAGGAAAGAAGGAAGAAAAGTGAAAAGGAAGGAAGGAAACAAAAAGAGAAAAGGAAGAGGAAGGAAAGGAAAGGAGAAAAGGAAGAAGAAAGAAATGAGAAAAGAAAGGAAGGAAGGAAAAGAGAAAAAGGAAGAAAGGAAAAGAGAAAAGGAAGGAAGGAAGCAAAAAAGAGAAAAGGAAGGGAAGGAAGGAAAAGAGAAAAGGAAAAGAAGGAAGGAAATGAGAAAAGAAAGGAAGGAAAAGAGAAAAGGAAGGAAAAAAGAGAGAAAAGGAAGGAAAGAAAGGGAAAGGGAGGAAAAAAGAAAAGAGAAAAAGGAACAGGATCTCATCACCCACATGATTTTCCGAGGAAGGAAAAACTGATTGCAGAAAGTACTGAATGAAAAGAAACTGGAAGATGAAGTGCGTCTTAGCATCCCGACAGGTTGGATGAGTGTTGCCAAAAGACCGAGGGGGGGTGGGGGATGCACCCCTTCCAGTGTTTCAACACTTGTCCAGTCCAGACCTGTTTCGGTTCCTGACGTCATGAGAACGAAACGTGTTTAGAAAGTTTCTAGCATGACAACATCACGGCTTCATCTCCCTCCTCTTTCAGTTTCCCCCTTTCCTCCCGAGGTCCTCCTTGTTGGGATGGGATCCTAAGGACCATCCACGGGAACTCTACCCCCAGTTCACAAAACAATGGCGTATGGTGGCTGGCTGAGGAATTCTGGGAGTGAAGTCCACAAGTCGTAAAGTTGCCAAGGTTGGAGACCCCTGACTTAATAGACTTCAGGTGGTCTACATGGGGGGGGGAGGGGGTTGGTCAAGAAGCCCTAGAGAAAGAGTTGGACTCTTATTCAAGGTCATTGCCGTGTGTCTCTCATCGCTCCCAGTCCCTGCTGTCTGGAGTGGGGTGATGGGTGCTGTAGTTTGAGCTGACTTTGAGTTTCACCCAAGAAATACAGAGCACCCTAAAATGGGAGCATTGACTATAAGCTGAGCTATTGGAGAGAGGCCAAAGGAGGGAGGCTCTCCAGCTCTGTAAGGTTGTTAAGTGAATTTGGGTTCCCCAAGGACTTGGCTTATCAGAAGGTTGTAAAAGGAGGAGGAGGGGAAGGAAGGAAGAAGGAAGGAAGGAAGGAAGAAGGAAGGAAGGAAGGAAGGAAGGAAGGAAGGAAGGAAGGAAGAAGATGGAAGGGAGGGAAGAGCAGGAAGGAAGGAGAAGGAAGGAAGAAAGAAGATGAAAAGGAAGGGAGGGAAGGAAGGAGGTGAAAAGGAAGATGGAAGGAGGTGAAGAGGAAGGGAGGGAAGGAAGGAGAAGGAAGGAAGGAAGATGAAAAGGAAGGAGAGGGAAGGAAGGAAGGAGGTGAAAAGGAAGGAAGATGGTAAAAAGGAAGGAAAGAAGGAAGTAAGTGAAGAGGAAAGGGAGAGAAGGAAGGAGAAGGAAGGAAGGAAGGAAGGAAGGAAGGAAGGAAGGAAGAAGATGAAAAGGAAGGGAAGAAGGAAAGAGGTGAAGGAGGAAGGGAGGGAAAGGAAGGAAGGAAGGGGAGGGAGGGAGGAAGGAAGGAAGGAGATGAAAAGGAAGGGAGGGAAGGAAGGAAGTGAAAAGTAAGGAAGAGGTGAAAAGTAAGGGAAGAAGGAAGGAGGTGAAGAGGAAGGGAGGGAAAGGAAGGAAGGGAGGGAAGGAAGGAGGTGAAAAGGGAGGGAGGGAGGGATCACATGACCCCGGGGCACTGCAACCATCATAAATAGGAACCAGTTGCATCCAAGTTTGGATTATGTGACCATGGAGGTGTGGAACGGTCATAAGTGTGAAAAGTAGTCCTAAGACACATTTTCAGTGCTGTTGTATCTTCGAATGGTCGCTAAACGAACTGTCATAAGTCAAGGGCCGCCTGTGCTCCTTTGAAGCGAAGGACCTCGGCGTGTGGTTTCCAGGGGTACAGGATTAGAACCCGGGAGCCTCCTCGGCAGGCAAGGAAAGGAGTTGGGCCGTTCCTGGGAAACTCTGGATGCAGTTGGGCCCACCGTGGGAATCGCCGGTGGCCCCGTTTCCACCGGCCTTGCGCAACCCCCGAGGACTGAATGGCAGCCCCGGAGTTTCCGTCCGACCCACAATGCGCCTTTTCTCCTCGGGTTGAGCCCCCTCTCCCCCCACCCCGGGCAATTGGGAAAGGAGGAGTTGAGGGAGTTTATTTGCGTTCCTGGGGAAGGAAGGAGGGTTTGGGCCCAGCTCTTCTCCTTTCCACTGGAGGAAGGAGGGTGAACGCTGGTAACCTTCTCCCTGGAGGGATCCTGCAGGATTCTTTGATCTCAGATAATCCAGCTGGGTTAAGAAATCTTTTGTTCTCCCTCCCCTCCCAGGACTTTTTGCATTGTGCATTCTTTCCTTTTTCTTTCCTTTTTTCTTTTCTTCCTTCCTTCTCTCTTTCTTCTTTCCTTCCTCTTTCTTTCTTTTTCTTTCTCTCTCTATCTTTCTCTCTTTCCCCCTCTCTCCTTCTTTCTATTTATTTATTTCTTCTTTCTTCTTTCTTTTCTTTCTTTCTTTCTTTTCTTTCTTTTCTTTCTTTTCTTTCTTTCTTTCTTTCTTTTTTCTTTCTTTCTTTCTTTCTCTCTTTTCCCCTCTCTCCTTCTTTCTTTCTTTTTTCTTTTTTCTTTGTTTCTTTCTTTTCTTTCTCTCTTTCCCCTCTCTCCTTTCCTTCTTTCTTTCTTTCTTTCTTTCTTTCCTTTCTTTTTCCTTTCTTTCTTTCTTTTATTTCTCTCTCTATCTTTCTCTCTTTCCCCCTCCTTCCTTCTTTCTCTTTTTTTCTTTCTTCTTTCTTTCTTTCCTCTTTTTCTTTCTCTCTCTTTCTCTCTTTCCCCCTCCCTCCTTCTTTCTTTCTTTCTTTCTTTTTCTTTCTTTTTATTTCTATCTCTCTTTCTCTCTTTCCCCCTCCCTCCTTCTTTCTTTCTTTCTTTCTTTCTTTCTTTCCTTCTTTCTTTTTTCTTTCTTTTTCTTTCTCTCTCTCTTTCTCTCTTTCCCCCCTCCCTCCTTTCTTTTTTTCTTTCTTCCTTCCTTCTTTCTTTCTTTCTTTTTCTTTCTTTCCTCTCCCTCTTTCTCTCTTTAGTCCCTCCCTCCTTCTCCTTTCTTCTTTCTTTCCTTTTCCTTCCCTCTTTCTCTCTTTCCTCCTTCCCTCCTCCCTCCCTCCTTCTTCTTCTCTCTCTCTCCCTCTCTCTCTCCTTTTGTCTCTCCTCCCTCCCTCTATGGAAACTTACTTTCTTCTTGTCCTTGAAAGAAAACAAAGAAATAAATTTTCCACAACAAAAGGAATGTGGGAGAAACTGCCTTAAGATGTTAGGCTTAAGCACAAGTTATAAACCACTAAAACCCCTTTGGTAAACTAAACTGCATGTTCTGTCCCTTCCATTAGAAATGTATACATTTACTCAGGGAGAGTACCTGAGAGGGAGGGAGGGAGGAGAGGGAGAGGAGAGCTGTCTCCGTTATGCAATCTCCTCTATCTAATTTATTTGGCTTCTCCAAATTAATATTGCTTAATTGGGAAGTCCAAGAATCAGAAACATTTGCATTATTTGGCAATAATCTATGCTCACAATCGACCAGGCCTTAGGCACCTCCTGTCTTGACTATTGCCATGTGCTCTACATGGGGCTGCCTTTGAAAGACTCTAATGGGTGCATAATGGGATGGAACATCTGGTTGTGTGCAAGCCAGGATTTGCACAAGTGTCACCTCTCTTGAGGGAGCTGCATTGGCTTCTGGGTACAATTCAAGGTCCTTGTTGTCACTTTCAAGGCCCTACCTGACCAGGACCAGGTGGTTTGAAGGACCATCTTCATCACTCAGTCATATCTACCCAACCCTCCAGAGTGGGGAGGCAGGGGGTGTTATAAGTCCCTTCTGCTAAGGAGACCCATGTAGTGGGACCAAGAAGAAGGGCCTTCTCCGTGGTAGCTCTCATCCCTGCGGAAATCAGGTTGGCCCCCACCTTGACACTTTCAAAGGGCCCTGAAGACGAGGTTCTGCCAACAGGCCTGGAGACCCCAGAGGGGAGAGGTGGTTTTTTTTAGTTTCTCTATTGGGGGTTTATTTTTGTAGGCTGCTGGCACTGAGTTGAGAAGCCATATAAGTTTTCTTAATAGATAGATCGGGGGTCTCCACTGACTTAGTAATTTTAGACTTGTGGACTTCAACTCCCAGAATTCCTCAGCCAGCCAATTCCCTATGCTGAGACAGACAGACAAGACTAGACTAGACTAGACTAGACTAGACTAGACTAGACTAGACGACTAGATAGATAGATAGATAGATAGAAGATAGATAGATAGATAGATAGATAGATAGATATAGATGATAGATAGATAGATAGATAGATATAGATGATAGATAGATAGATGATAGATGATAGATAGATAAGATAGATAGATAGATAGATAGATAGATAGATAGATAGATAGATAGATAGATAGATAGATAGATAATGTGGATAGATGGATGAAAGATGATAGAGGATAAGTAGATAAATGATAGATATAGATGATAAATAGATAAATAGATACATAAGGAAAGGAAAGGGCTGCAGGAAGGAAGGAAGGAAGGACAAAATGGATGATCTGTGATAGATTTATAGATAATAGATAGATGGATGGATGAATAGAAAGCCAGACAGATGGACAGGCAGACGGATAGGTATAGAAAGAAAGAAAATGAAGGAAGAAGGAAGGAAAGAAAGAAAGAAAGAAAGAAAGGAGGAAAGAAAGAAAAAAAAGAAAGGAAGAAAAAGAAAGGGAAAGGAAAAAAAAGAAAAAAGAAAAGAAAACAATAACATGTAGGCAAATCAGCTGAGTAAACTACATGTCATTAAATAGATTATTAGATTTCTTTCTAGTTGTCTCCAAATATTTTTTTTCCTCTCTGTCTACACTACCCATCCACCTCACCCAGCCCAGTCTGGCTCCATTTTCCTATCTGTTTATGTTGTGAAACCTTTTGTCCTGTTTCTCCACCTCCCCCCAACCACCAAAAAAAACACTGGCTCCCTGTGCAATAAAAGCTGAATCACCGATCATAAAAGGAAAAAAAAAAAAAGAATCTGGCAAAACAAAATTCCTCAGAAAAAGCCGCATCAATCCCTTCCCGGCAAAGAACTATTAGCCTTAGAAAACAGCTGCCGCTCAGCTGACTCACAAAAAGTTAAGCTCCTCTCGGAGGGAGCCTTTTGCTCAGGGCACAAAGTCCCAGCTAAGGAGCCAACAACACAAGGGTGTTGTTTTGCCAACGGTGTTATCTGGCCCTGCTCCTTGGTTTAGAACAGGGATGTCCAACTTCGGCCACTTTTAAGACTTGAGGACTTCAACTCCAGCCTTTTGATTCACACCCCACCCCTCATGAATGAAATCAATAATTATCTCATTGTTCTTAGTCCTGCTCAAATCCCTACATTCCCTTCCAAATGAATAATCGACGTGTATCAATGAAGGCAGATTAGCCTCTTCGGACACACTTTCACGAGTCCAAAGGGATGCTGCATTTACACGTTCAGGAAGTGCCACCCATCCTCGTGCAACCAAGTGTACAATTTTAAAAAATATGAGCCGGGAGGAGAGGTACTCTCTTGAAATGGCACTGGTCCCTTTCTCTCCAAAACAGGGAAAGCAGTTTTATTTTGCTCGGTTCGTTTAGTTTTCAATCTAAAGGCTGGAGCCAGATTATAAAAGGACGTACTGTGATTTCAGTGTCAAACAGGCAGCAAGGATTTCTTTACACTGGACAAATATTTCAGTCTGTTTCAGGACTACCTGTACAATGCAGTTCCTATGTTATTTTGTTCAAAATATGCCTTTTGGGGGGGGGGTGTCTTCTCCCTGATCCCCAGTTTTTAACTTGCAAAGCATCCCGTCAAAATTCAGGTTCAGTCGTTAGTCAGTTCTGAAGGATGTGAAGGTTTGGGTTTCTGTATAGTTACAAAAAGCAACATTGGCTAAATTAGCCTCTCAAATGTGCTTCTCTTCCTTCCGTGAAATTTGCACACGGCATTAATTCGCCTGGCGTGTGAAATGTTTGTTTCTGCTTCTTGTCTGATCTTGTTTCCATCCTGTGGGCCAACTCCCAAAAGGCCTTGCAGCCCTTTCTCAACCACGTGCCCCCCGGGAGTCAGATCCAAAACAAAGAGGGTGTTGTTTTGTAAATAGGGAAGGTGTTATTTCAGCTGTTTCTTGCAATGGTTTATTATTATTATTTTTTAAAAGCATTTTTTTTTGCTTTTCTGGCATTCGGTCCTGCATTCCTTCCGGCCTCCCTTCCACCACCACCTCCGTTCACTTGGCTGAACCGTTGTTCAGCAGATAAAGCGTGATTAGAGCCACGGAACACGCTTAAAACAAGTTGCAAGGACTATCCCTCTGGTTCGGTTCCAAGCTGGGATAAAGACACTGGGAACACGGATGGTTTATTGATGATGCAAAAAACCACCGCTGACAAAATGGAGTTGAAAATGGGCGGCTTGTATTTGAGCTTCCTGTTCCTGTGCAAGAACATGCCCTTTAATATTCTTTTGGCTGTTGTCAGATTCCTATGGGGTCATATAGGGGGTCATAGTGTCAGACCGCCACATTATTCTCTTTTTGGGATTCGCTTTTCTTTCTGAGGGGAGGCCGCCTGTCAGGCCTGCAGCCATCTTTTCTTTTGGATCTTTGGCCTGCCACACTTTCTATTATTCTGCTATGCCTTTTCTATGGTGGGAAAAATGGAGGAGGGATTGTACAGAGTTAGGTGATACGTAGCCATAACAACATTCTTCCTAGAAAGCCAAGGTCATCCTTTGTCTCTGCACCTCTGCACCTAACCGGAACTGGATGGGTGGAAGCTGCCATCATGGCAGTGGACGATTGGACCATGTGATGGACTTGTGGGAGTGGGGACAAGATCTTGAACTTTCAACTGGGAGCTTTCAGATTCGGGTTTCCCAGATGTGCCAACGTGGCTCTCTTAATCAATTGGAACTTTGAGGGATAGTTTGCCTTGGACTTTGATTTACTTTTGGATGCTATTTGGAACCCTGACACATAGCTGGCTCCATAGCAAAAGATAAAATGCAAATCTTAGATGTTTGCCTGAGCTAATCTTGTCAACCTTTTGTGTTTTGCTTATCTGGAGTTTCTGTCTGGCTCAGCCTTTCTGAATGGATCACCAAATCTGCATTTCTAAAAGCTGCCTCCTCCATTTCTGCTTGGGGCAGGGAGACTGGGGGTGGTTTCTGATTAGGCTGGCCCAATCTTTCAAACTTGGCCCAAGCAAAATACCTGCTGGGGGCTATTAAGAAACACTTCTCAAGCATCAGGGCCCCCTGGGTTATCTGGGGATGAAGGGAATTGTAGTCCAATAAGCTCGGAAATCCACAAAACAGGGTCTGCTCTGTTGAGGCTGCATCCTTGTTCAATGCTTGTATCAAACACTTTGAGGCCTCCTCTGGGTGTGGAGAACATTTCAAGACAGCTCAACGTTGTGGTTGCTGAATGTGAGAAGACAGTTGTGGGTGGCAAGATCGACATCTTGTGGGAAAGGAAAGGGAGAATGGAGGGAAGGTTTTGTCTGGACTTTCCCTTTCTGTTGAGTTGGATGAACGCATAGTAATTAAACCAGGCTCAATTGAAGCAACCATAATTGGGCTGGCTTAATCAATGACTTTAAGCCACAAATCATCGTTTGCAAGTCACAGAGACTGGGTTTTCACGACACCCTGATGTCAAAGAAAGGAAACCATCACAGGGCTTATCTCAGTCGCTTCTCCACAACTCCGGACTGATTTGATCTGAATTTATTTGGCTATTCAAAACATTAATTAAAGTGATAATAAAACATACCAGAGGCTGTTCCTGTTGCACTTATTCTCACAGGAAGGGTTGAACAAATCAAGATGAAGGCCACACCAGCCCAATTAAAGCCCCATCCCATGTTCTAGGTGTGTCGTGTGCAAGGCCTTCCATTGCACAACTACAACTATAGAATTACAGAATAACAGAGTCGGAAGGGACCTTGGAGGACTTCTAGTCTGACCTCCTCTGCTCAGGCAGGAAACCCTACACCACTTCAAACAAATGGTTGTCTAATCTCTTCTTTAAAAACCTCCAGTGTTGGAGCATTCACAACTTCTGGAGGGCAAGTTGTTCCACTGATTTTTTGTTTCTTGGGAAATTTGTTCTACGTTGCTTCTCTCCTTGGTTAATTTCCATACATTGCTTCTTGTCCTACCTTCAGGGGCTTTGGAGAATAAGTTTATTCCCTGTTCTTTGGTAACCCCTGAGATATTGGAAGACTGCTCTCATGCTCCCCCCCCCCCCCAGTCTTTCTTTAAACTAAACATATCCAATTCCAGCAATCATGTTTTAGCTTCCAGTCCCTTAATCATCTTAGTTGCTGTTCTCTTCACTCTTTCTAGTGTCTCAACATCTTTTTTAAATCTTGGCGACCAAAACTGGATGAAATATTCCAGGTGTGGTCTTATCAAGGTATTATCATTTGCTTTTTTTGGCACTCCCATCTCCCAATAAATCTCTCTTCTCTTCCTCCAGTGAAATATGTAAATTAAAACAGTAAAAAATGCTAAATGAACCCTTTTTTGGTCACTGAATAACCTGTTTTTAACAATCTGACTTTCCGGCTCTTCCTTTAAAACACACTTATTTTGCAATTTCACATCAGTTTAAAACAGGTTTGATATCACGTAGCAATGTTGAGAAATTTGACCGATCTTGGGAAATTTGGGCTGAGTTTTTGAAAGATGGTTTTGCCAAACGCACTAAATTAGAAAATAAAATAAAAATCACACTTCGGATGGCTGAAGACACGCTTGTCACCTAGTCCACATTTCATTATCTGGACTCATCATTCCAAACTAAATCAAAAGGAGGCAGTCAGCTAAAAGAAACTTTAAATTAAAATTAATTGCTTTCTATAGGGTTTTTAAAAAAAAATTAAACCAATATTTAGAGCCGAGGTGGCGCAGTGGTTAAATGCAGCACTGCAGGCTACTTCAGCTGACTGCAGTTCTGCAGTTCGGCTGTTCAAATCTCACCGGCTGAGGGTTGACTCAGCCTTCCATCCTTCGAGGTGGGTAAAATGAGGACCTGGATTGTTGTTGGGGGCAATATGCTGACTCTGTAAACCGCTTAGAGAGGGCTGAAAGCCCTATGAAGCGGTATATAAGTCTAACTGCTATTGCTATTGCTATTGCTGTTTGCTTCTGATATATGATGTACTGCTAGAAATCATTTATTGAGTTTTAAGCTTTGTTACTGGCTTCTGCTTATATTATTGTTGCAGAAAGTGACAGGCGTTAGACTTCTCAGGATACAGGAAAAGTTTATTTGGCAGCCAGGTTCAGAAAGCTAGCCCATGGCTTAGCATTGCAAGTTCTGAACAACCTTCATTATCGAAGCACGCGTTCTTATACATTCTCAAAAGCATTGCAACATGGAAATACTTTAACACATTTCTTAGTGGTTACCTTGAGGAGAAAGCTTATAAGGAGATGGGGTCTTACTTCTCCTTTTGTTTATGGAGTACGTGTTGTTAACGAACTTTAATTGAATCTTGGACTTTTGACATAGGTTTTGACATAGACTTTTGACATAGAGACATCTTGTGGTTAGGCACTGGCTTCCTGTTTCTTTTGCAAGCTCCAACTCTGTCTATGTGGCTTTTAATATAGAAGTAAAGGGGCTCTAAGAGGCTGTCCAGCCTGACCCAGTAGGTTTCACACTTAATGTCCAAATCTCACTTTACATCTGCTTTATCATTGTATACTGTCAGAAATTAGTTAGCCTAGCAAATTATAACCCTAATACTGGACTGCAAATGTTATCTCACTACTGTGTCTCGTTTCTATTCCTGGCTTCAAAGCTAGGCGTATTCTTGAAAACATAGAAGAAATTGTTACACGGGAATAGCAGGCCCCATAGATAAAGGAACCAAACTAGGGAGTTTTCCTGGCTCGTAAATCCTTAAAGCCTTAACAACTTGACAAAAGGGGGCTGCCACCCCCTACACAAAGCCAGAGGAATCCTCCATAGATAAGGTAGGCAGAGATAGCAGCTTGAACAAAAGGTCGTTTTAAAGACCACGTTGATAACAAATCTTTGTCTCTGATGGGATAAAGTTTGTTTCTATCTGCCTAAAATGTATATAATTCTCTGAGCCCCCCTTGCAGGGGGAAGCTATTCCTTACATGCGTGTGGTTGTATGTTTTGGATATAGTTTTGTCACCCAGCTTTTGCTACGGCCATAAATAAAAGCTCATATTTTTGCAAGCCTCGTCTGGAAGTCTACATTCTCTTGGGCGTTTCAGTTGGCTCCGGGAAAACTGCTGGGACCTTAAGGCCCCATTATGAACCAGTTATCAAGCATCCAAATTTTGCTCAGGTGAGCATGGAAATGCTGTTGTAAATTGAGAGCTACCTGGACTGGCATCATTCCTTAGTAAGACAATGTAGATTTTAAAAAGGGGTTTTTTTTAACCTCCAAAAGTTTAACCTGTCAAATATTTCTCAGGGCAACTTCAGGGCAAATACTTCTTCAGGGCAAAAGTTTAACCTGTCAAATACTTCTTGGCAGGGCAAAAACATTACAATAACAGATGATTTTGGATTCCTGCAAACTCCCCATTCCCTCCACACTCCTGGGCGAAGGATACTGCAAAATCTCCATTCCCTAAAGGCTGATTTCCCCTCTGCTCCTAAGTGTTCCTATGCCCATCCCCAAGCAGGGAAAAAAACACCGCAGGACCAGGAGGGATTCATATCCAAAGTATATTTTATTGTTACAGATCAAAACACCAGGAAAGCTGAGGGATAATGGGAACGCATCTGGAATGCGGGCTGTTAACGGTGGGAAGGGGAAAAACGGGCATCGGGGGGGGGAAAACCTTCCAGGATCTTTCTAGGAAGAATTCACAAGTGCAACACAGAACTTTGGGTTAATACGAGAGCGGAAAAGGGGAGAGACGGTTAAGGGAGGGACGGATGGCAAGGTCTCGTTCGAGGGACGACGGGGGGCTTGTGCAAAGCAGCATGAGGTTAGTGCAGTCTCCCCACCCCCCCCCACCCCCGCTCCAATCCGGCAAGCGCTCCAGATGTGTCGGCTTGCAGGCCCAATGCTAGAGGGGTGTCACGCCGCACATCTGGAGGGCTCTCAGCCAATTGGGAAGGTTAGGCTAATACATGGCTGGGCAGTCAGGAGGACTCATCTTAACCAAGCTTTGAGGTTCTCCTCCGTTTCTAAGGAGACAAAGAAACAGGAGGGGTTGCTGAAGGTGTAAGCCGCCTCACGGCTCCTGGTTGATCTCCTCCACCCTGGCTTCAGCCTGGATACCCATGTCCTCCAAAATGGGGTTGACCAACTGGCGGAGTTTGTCGACCGCCTGGTCAAAGGAGCGTTTCACCTCCTGAAGCTTCTCCTGGAACTGTTCCTGGAGCTCCTGGACGCTGCTGCTGAGCTTCTGGTGGACCATCTGGCCTTGCTCGCCGATGGCTTGCTGGAGAGCCTGGATCCTCTGCTGCCCCTTTTCCTGATGTTGGAGAGGTAGGGCTCCAGGTTCTGACGGACGGAGGTGACCTTCTCGCCGGTGTTGGTCTCACCTCCTGGGCGTAGGTCTCCAGCTTCTGGCGCAGCTCCTCGGCGTCCTTGGTGAGGCGTTTCCTCAGCTTGCGCATCAGGAGGTTGAACTGGCTCTTCACGTTGTCCACGTTGTGGTCGAGCATCAGGCGGGCGTCCCGGCAATATTGGAGCAGCTTCCCCTTGGTGTCCTCCATGTCGCCTCTCCAGTTTCCCGGTGAGGGTGGACACTTCGGTCGTCAGGCGCTCCTGTAGCTCTTGGGTGTAGGGGCCAAACTTGGAACGGAGATCATCCGTGTAGACTTCCACCTCAGCGACGGTGTCGGTGATGAGGCCACTGAGAAGACAAGGGAAGCCAGGGGTCAATTCCTTCATATTTACATAGCTCTGTTGTTGGTCCAAGAGAGCCAGGTTGGTTTAGGAATGGTGACGGACCAGGCTAGGAACTAGGAGCCCGGGAGTTCTAGTTCTGCCCGAGGCATGAAATTTGGCGGGGGGGGGGGGACTTTGGGCCAATCACCAGAAGACAGGGAGTTCTAGTCCCACCTTAGGCATGAAAACCGGCTGGGTGACTTTAGGCTAATCACCAGGAGACAGGGAGTTCTAGTCCCACCTTAGCCATGAAAACCAACTGGGTGACTTTGGGCTAATCACCAGGAGACAGGGAGTTTTAGTCCCACCTTAGGCATGAAAACCAACTGGGTGACTTTGGGCTAATCACCAGGAGACAGGGGAGTTCTAGTCCCACCTTAGGCATGAAAACCGGCTGGGTGACTTTGGGCTAATCACCAGGAGACAGGGAGTTCTAGTCCCACCTTAGGCATGAAAATCGGCTGGATGACTTTGGCCCAATCCCCCAGGAGACAGGGAGTTCTAGTCCCACCTTAGGCACGAAAGTCGGCTGGGTGACTTTGGCCCAATCCCCCAGGAGACAGGGAGTTCTAGTCCCACCTTAGCCATGAAAACCAACTGGGTGACTTTAGGCCAATTACCAGGAGACAGGGAGTTCTAGTCCCACCTTAGCCATGAAAACCGGCTGGGTGACTTTGGCCCAATCCCCCAGGAGACTGGGAGTTCTAGTCCCACCTTAGGCATGAAAGCCGGCTGGGGGACTTTGGGCCAGTTCCCCTTCATTCTCAGCCCAACCCACCAAGGTTGTTGTTGTTGTTGTTGTTGTTGTGGAGAAGACAGTTTGAGGAAGGGTTATTAGTTTTGTCTGCTTCTGGTTTGTGTTGTTTATAAAAACAATAAAGGCAGGATAGAAACAACAAAAACACTCACTCCAATTCCCGGCTGAGCTGGGAGGTCCTGATCTGCTCAGTGACGCCATCCGCCACGTTCGCGGCCTTGGTGACGTAACCCCAAAAGACATCCACTGTTTCCTCCCATTTCGACTTTGGCTCATCTTGAAAGAAGGGATTGGCCCAGGAGGCTGCAGGGAAATCGTGGAAAAAGAGAAGAGGAATAAAACTCAGCCTAGATTGGGACTGGAGACTAAAACATATGAAGAACGGTTGCAGGAACTGGGTAGTTTAATGAAAAGAAGGACTAGGGGAGACATGATAGCAATGCTCCAATATCTCAAGGGTTGCTCCAAAGAAGAGGGAGTCAAGCTATTCTCCAAGGCACCAGAGGGCAGAACAAGAAGCAATGGGTGGAAACTAATCAAGGAGAGAAGCAACTTAGAACGGAGGAGGAATTTCCTGACAGTGAGAACAATGAATCAGTGGAACAGAAGTTGCCTCCAGAAGTTGTGAATGCCCCAACCCTGGAAGTCTTTAAGAAGATGTTGGATAGCCATTTGTCTGAAACGGTACAAGGTTTCCTGCCTAGGCAGGGGGTTGGACTAGAAGACCTCCAAGGTCCCTTCCAACTCGGCTATTGTATTGTATTGCATTGATTGGGACGTTTCGAACTCAGGACTGGTTGTTTTCTTGCAGACATCTCATTACCCAACTGGGTAACATCATCAGTGCTAGAAGGGAGAGGCGGAGGAGGAGGAGGAGGAGGAGGAGGAGGAGGAGGAGGAGGAGGAGGAGGAGGAGGAGGAGGAGGAGGAGGAGGAGGAGGAAGACTATAGGGTCCTTGTTGCTCTCGGAGCTTCGTTGTTTTCTTGCAGACATCTCATTACCCAACTGGGTAACATCATCGGTGCTAGAAGGGAGAGGAGGGAGGAGGAGGAGGAGGAGGAGGAGGAGGAGGAGGAGGAGGAGGAGGAGGAGGAGGAGGAAGACTATAGGGTCCTTGTTGCTCTCGGAGCTCCGTTGTTCTCTTGCAGACATCTCATTACCCAACTGGGTAACATCATCAGTGCTAGAAGGGAGAGGAGGAGGAGGGGAGGAGGAGGGAGGAGGAGGAGGAGGAGGAGGAGGAGGAGGAGGAGGAGGAGGAGGAGGAGGAGGAAGAAGAAGACTATAGGGTCCTTGTTTCTCTCGGAGCTTCGTTGTTTTCTTGCAGACATCTCATTACCCAACTGGGTAACATCATCACTGCTAGGACTAACCCTGATGATGTTCCCTAGCTGAAACGTCTGCTGAAGACAATCCAGCTGACAGACTACAGGGAATCCTCATTTCAACCCTGAGCTGCAACTATCCTCCTTTATTGGAACTCTCCCCCCTCTTTCTCCTAAATCCATGCTCCCCCCCCCCCGCCCCGCCCCGCCTAAGCAGGTTAGCTTTGTCAAACCTCTTTCTAATTTTCCGTCCCTTCCCCTCCCTCCTCCCGCTTCTTTATCTTCTCACCAAGATAAGCTAAAAGTTGAACTAGATGGAGCAGCCCAGGTTCTACCACCCAAGCAGGGCAAGCCACAACAGGAAACTGCTTCTGCGTCTTTTTTTTTTTATTTCCCCTGCGATTAATCACAGTGCCCTCCAGTCCTTATGCAGGACGCCCTCACTTATCGGAGAGCTTTGTTGTGGCAGGGAGTCCCAGAGGCTAGATGGGAAACAGGTAACCAACTGGAACGGGGACTCATTCGGGCCCTGCGGCATTTTACTCGAGTTTGATGAAATAGTTCTAGCCGCATTTTTAGGCATGGCTTGGGTTCAAGAGTGACTCAAATCCTGCGTCTCCTCCCCACCCCCACCCCATTGACTTTGCTTGTTGTCCCCAGGATGCTAAACAGTCAGAAGTACATGCCAGTTGCCAAGCGTCTGAATTTTTTTTTCATAGAAATTTTTTTTATTTTCCAATTTCCGAGCATATAATCACATGTATACTATAACATAGTCAATATCATGTTGTATTATTAAGTAATTACATCAATTCATCTTACCATCAACTATCAAAGGGGGAAAAACCAGTTATTGGCTCTTCTGCTCTCCATATTTATACCTTCAACCGACACTTTCTTCCCCCTCTCTCCTTCCCCTTTCTACTCCTTTCTTCCCTCCATCATTTTCTACTCTACTTCCCCTCCCTTCTCCTCTACTCTCTCCCTTACCACTCCTCCTTATACACCTCATCTCCCCTTCACCTCTCTCCTATCTCTCTCTTCCTATCTTTCTTCTCTCCTCTGCTTCCCACTCTTCTACATCCTGTCTTCCCTCCATCATTTTCTACTCTACTTTCCCTTCTTTCTCCTTCTCCTCTCTCCCCTTACCACTCCTCCTTATCCTTCTCATCTTCCCCCTTCACCCTCTCTCCTGTCCCTCTCTTCCTATCTTTCTTCTCTCCTCTGCTTCCCACTCTTCCTCTAATTCACTTGGTGTATTTCAGCTTCTGAGCAAACTCCCTTTTGTGTGATGGTATTATAATTCCATTTCAATATACATAAAAAGAAAAAAAATAGCAGTATACATGTACAATCATAATACCTTAAAATCCAACACCCCTCCTCCAACTTAGTAAACTCCGCTTCCTCCCCCCCAACCCCCCAACCTTTCCCCCACCCTGACTTCTCAGAACCAATATAAGTCTTTAACAAATAAGTCTTTAACAAAAGCAGTTCAAAATATACTTAAATAAAAAGTAGAAAATTAATAACGTCTTTGAATTGAGCTTAGCTCCTCCTTGCTAGGCTAACTATAAACCATTTGTATCATTTCTAATCTTAATCATAAGCTATCTGAAATTTCCTAGACCCATATTTATTTTGAATGCAGTCAATCCATTTTTTCCCCAGTCTCGTTTATATCTCTCGCCAAGCGTCCGAATTTTGATGACATGACTGTTATATGACTGGACTCTCTTTTTTTTTTAAGTATTGTTATAACAGCCGTAACATCGAGGGCTACCTAAAACGCCATCCTTAATTCTAGAAAAGGATGGCCTGCTATATGGAATACACTTGTTCATCGGCTTCCCACAAACTGCTCTGCCCCATTTGAGCCCAGCCTAGCACATTGTGGGAAGTTGATCCTCTCTGGATCAAACCATAGGTTAGAAGAAGATAGAAGCACAGAGCTGGAAGGGACCTTGTTAGCAATAGCAGTAGACTTATATACCGCTTCATAGGGCTTTCAGCCCTCTCTAAGCGGTTTACAGAGAGTCAGCATATTGCCCCCAACAATCTGGGTCCTCATTTTACCCACCTCGGAAGGATGGAAGGCTGAGTCAACCCTGAGCCGGTGAGATTTGAACCGCTGAACTGCTGATCTAGCAGTAGCCTGCAGTGCTGCATTTAACCACTGCGCCACCTTGGCTCATGGGTCATCTAGTCCAACCTGCTCCCAAGCAGGGAACCCTTGCACGAATTTCGGGCGGGTGGCAGTCCAGTCTCTTCTTGAAAGCTTCCGGGGGATGAAGCTCCCACAACTTCCGAAGGCAACTTCTGTTCCAGAAGTTGATTTTTCTCCCTGTCTCCTTATTTCTCAGTTGAATCTCTCCTTGATCAGTTTCCATCCATTATTCTTTGTCTGGCCTTTGGGTGCTTTGGAAAAAGGGGTTCAGTCAACCCATCTTTTAGTGCGGAGGTCTTCAAACTTGGCAACTTTAAGGCTTGTGGTCTTCAACTCCCAGGATTCTGGGAGATGAAGACCACAAGCCGTAAAGTTGCCAAGTTTGGGGACCTAGTGTTTGCAAACGAAGACCCTCAGACCTTCATCCCGCCAGGACACCCCTCAATTTTACCTCTTGTTTAACCACAGAAGCCAATCAAGGAGAGAACCAACCTAGAACGTTTCCCTCAGAAGGAAAACGGTTAAGAATTAATTCCAGAGGTTGCAGGATGCTCCATCACTGGAGGCTTGCAAGAAGAGACTAGATAGCCATTTGTTCGAAATGGGATAGGGTTCTCCTGCTCCAGCAGGAGGGGGTTGGACTAGAAGACCTCCAAGGTCCCTTCCAATTCAGTTATCCTCTTATTCAGTGCCGCCTGGGAACTCACAGCTATACTGGCACTGTCTACGGAGCTCTGTGAAGGAGAGGCACCGTCTACATGCCGAGGACATTCAGGAGAACCAAAACAGGGCTGGTAAACAGACTTGCTTACTTATTTTTCTATCTCCCACTCTCCCCCCCCCCCACTCCCCGCCTTCGTAAAATTGCACACCCCAAACTTGGATACTTACCACCCAGGAGCCCCACGGCGAAGAGTAGAGCAAAGAGTTTCATGGTGATCGGTCGATCCCTGGAAGGGGGGGGGAGGAGAGAGAGAAGCACATCAGATTTGGGGTGAATTTAGGAGAAATGAGAAGGAGAGGAAATTTCTTTTTCACACACACAAACACACACACATCCCAGGAATTTAGACCCTAAGGCTAAACTCCCCCAGACTCAGGATCCATCAAAGCTCAGCTCCATCCTTCTTATTCTGTTTTACGATTCCGTTTTATTCTATGATAACCCAGAAAGGAAATTACTGTTGCTAACTCGACATCCGAGAAGATCCTAATTTCTGTTGTGTTTCCTTCAAGTTGTCTGCATTGCAATCGCTGGCTCGAAGAATCATCTGTCCTGGGGGGCCATAGGGGGTGTTTAAACCCCCCTCCCCATGTTTTTAACCTAAATTGCAACCAGCCACCATCCCAGGGAGGGGAGTGGGGGGGGGGGAATGATGCAAAGAGCCAAGTCAAGAACTTACCGAGTGGCTAATGAATTTTTCTCCTAGTCTTCCTTTCTGTGACTCCTCCGGGAAGTTTGGGAAGTTTGTCTTGGGAATCCTTCTCCTCGGCGGACTTTTAAATACCCAGCTCAGCCTGGGAGGTGGGTGGGAGTGGAGGAAAGGGGCGGCCCTGGCAGAGTCAGCAGCTGGAAGAGCAAAAAAAAAAAAGTTTTGCCATGGTGGCATTGGGGACAAAGTTTAATCTCCATCACCACTCGCACACGTTGCCTTAACCCTGAACATCTCCAGGATTTTTTATTTTTTTAAAAAAAGAGGGAAAGAAATAACAGCTCTTTGCACCCATGGGAAAGGAGGCATTTTGTACACAAAGGTCTTTGCACACCTGGGAAAGGAGGCAGTTTCTTTGCACACTTGGAAAAGGAGGCAGTTTGTACACAAAGGTCTTTGCACACTTGGGAAAGGAGGCAGTTTTTTGCACATCTGGAAAAGGAGGCAGGTTGTACACAAAGGTCTTTGCACACCTGGGAAAGGAGGCAGTTCCTTTGCACACCTGGAAAAGGAAGCAGTTTGTACACAAAGTTATTTGCACACCTGGGAAAGGAAGCAGTTTCTTTGCACATCCGGAAAAGGAGGCAGTTTGTACACAAAGGTCTTTGCACACCCTGGAAAGGAGGCAGTTCCTTTGCACACTGGAAAAGGAGGCAGTTTGTACACAAAGTTATTTGCACACTTGGGAAAGGAGGCAGTTTCTTTGCACACTGGAAAAGGAGGCAGTTTTTTTACACAAAGGTATTTGCACACTTGGGAAAGGAGGCAGTTTTTTGCACATCTGGAAAAGGAGGCAGTTTTTTTTACACAAAGGTATTTGCACACTTGGGAAAGGAGGCAGTTTTTTGCACATCTGGAAAAGGAGGCAGTTTGTACACAAAGGTATTTGCACACCTGGGAAAGGAGGCACTTTCTGAGATGTCAGGAGACACACATACATGGGCATATTTCCTTCTTATTCTATCTGTGACATTGGGTGTGCTTGATTGTTATTTTATTTAGTTCTATTTATTTGTTATATGTAGTTGTTCAATTGGTACGCCAGCCCAACACCCGGCTAAAAACAAACCAACAAAACTGAGGGCTAGTTTGGTCTGGGGGGTGGGGGGTTTGAAGTCCCAAAGGTGCTTTTTTTCAAGAGGCAACTGGGACTTTCTGGTTTTTCCTTGAAGACTTTTGTGGGGAAAATAGGAGGCGGAAGGATTATTGTATGCTCGCCGCCTTGAGTTATTTGTAAAAATAATAAAGGCGGGAGACAAATAAATAAAGATAAAAATAAAATGGAATACAGATAGTAAGCTCGCCTTACAACCACAATTTTCAGAAGTTCCTTTGCTAAGCCAAGGTGCTTATTAAAATGACCCACACCTGATTTTACAACCTTTTCCCCACTGTTATTAAACGAATCCTTGCCGTTGTTAACTAAATCACCCAATTGTTAAACGAATCAAACTTTCTCCGTTGACTTTGCTTGTTGGAGGCCTCACCGATCAGTGATAACTCGCTTTTTAAGTTTCTGTTGTAATTTTGAACCGTCGCTAAGCAGGGAATGCGAATTTCAACTCCCAGAATCCCTCCGCCAGCAGGTTTTAAGCTGAGTGGACTTCAACTCCCAGAATCCCCTAGCCAGAAATCTTTCAGATGCGTGGAGTGGCCAGGTGGGGAATTCTGGGAGTTGAAGTCCACCCATCCTAAAGTTTGTAAAACAGTGGCCGAGAACCAGTGGTGGGATTCAGACAGTTCGCACCACTTTGGGAGAACCAGTTGTTAATTTTCTGAGCAGTTTGGTGAACTGGTTGTTGGAATAAAACATCAGGGCAGAGAACCGGTTGTTAGATCAGTGTTTCTCAACCTTGGCAACTTGAAGATGTCCGGACTTCAACTCCCAGAATTCCCCAGCCAGCATTCGCTGGCTGGGGAATTCTGGGAGTTGAAGTCCGGACATCTTCAAGTTGCCAAGGTTGAGAAACACTGTGTTAGATTATTTGAATCCCACCACTGAACATAACCTCAATGTGATTGTGTAGTTCAGTATGTTTTTAAGTTTAAATCTGAAAGAGAGAGAGAGAAGGGCGTGAGTTGGGGGGGACGACAGCATGATTCTATCTGACCCAATTGCCCAAGAAGACCGATTAGATTTTAAGTTGGTCAAATGTTACTGCGGAACAGGAGGTCATCAGAAGCCAAATCTCGGTTTGAGCGGCTGAGAATCACTGGCCTTTCGCTGTTTGTGACTCTGAGTCACTGCCCGGAGCAGGGACTTTCTAAGATCTCTTCAAGCAAGCTGCCAAATCAACACACAACTTCGCTTTGCAAAAAAAAAACCAACACAATTGGCACACAGTGTCGTCTCCCCCCCCCTCCGGGGGCATCTGATGCTCTCCTTCCCCTCCTTCCCCAAAATGTCCTAATGTAAGAGAGGGCAGGCGGGCGGGGGGGGGGGCATTGATTTAGCTGAGACAGCTGTTGTTTTAGCTCCAGCTGTGTTTGTCTGTTGCACAAATGCACACTCACACCTGCAAAATTCTGTATTCCGCATGAATTAACCAACTCTGTACTTTCTCTAATGGTAAAGAGCTTTCTGGATATGCAGGGATTTTAAAGTTCTGTCTGAGGCACAACCCTGGTGTGTGTGTGTGCTCTGCGTCCGTTGTCGTAAATACGTGCCATCTGCCTGAATTTTGATCATGTGGCACTGGGGATGTTGTAAGTGTGAGGATCGGTCATAGATCCGTTTTTTCAGCGCCGTTCGAATGGTCGCGAATCGAGGACTATGTATAACATAGATTTCACTCCCTCATTGGAGGCTGAACTAATCCCCCAAAACAGCCTGATTTCCTCGGGTACAGATTTGCACAAACGGGGATATTTGCTTCCCTAGTGTTGAAAGAAATGTTCTTCTGGGTTCGGCTCCAAGTGGGGAAGAAGACACTGGAGACATGGAGGCTGCTTGGAAAGATGGTTTATTGTTGGACGGGGCCACATGGCTTGATCCCCGAACAGAAAAGGTGATCACATGCTTCAATGTTGGTGGAGAAGAAGAGAAGGGCCGAGGAAGAGGCTTGCTAGGCTTTTTATACCCTGTTTAGTCCCACCTCTCTGTTTCCTGTTCCTGTGTAAGAAATGTATTCTGATTGGTTGTCAGACTCCCATGGTGCCATGCAGGGGGCTACTCTCTAGGCTGTTTTGAATCCAGGTATGAGTTCTCAGGTGCCATGTGGAGACCTGAGTAAAAGGCCAATATTATCATGACTTTCTGTAGCTGCTGCTGAAGTCTTTATTATGTAAAGTGGGCTAGCCTGGCTAGTCTTAATGAGCCTATTGACAAAGTGGGGGGGTGGGCAGGAAGCTACAGGCAACTATTCTGTCTTTTAAAACATGCTTCTTTTCACATCCAGACAAACATTCTGCCTTTTCAATATTTCCTAGGATATTTCATTTTTCTGGGAGAGGGCTGGGTGATCATTTCCCACACTAGGATGGAGGCAAACCTCTGGTGCCAATCAAGTGACTTCAGATCGGCTCTGACCTATGACCATTTCATGTAGTGAACATTCAAAGTTGCAACAGCAACTGAAAAAAAAGTGACTTGTGACCCCTTTTCACACTTACGACCGTTGCAATGTCTTCATGCTTACACAATCATGCTTCCTGTGCTTGGTAACCGGCTCATCTTTACGACAACTGAGGTGGCCATGCGGTGTCCTTTTGCAACCCCTCTGGCAAGCAAAGTCCAATATTCACTTAACAATTATGGCAAGAAAGACTGTAAAATGGGGTTAACACACCTGAGAACTCTCTTGCTTAGCAATGGAAATTTTTGCACTCAATTATCGTCGTAAAATCAAGGACTACTTGTATAAAACAAGACTAGAAGAACTGCCTGCAAATTTGGTAAAAGTTTACTGTTTACTTCTCTCTCTCTTCTCTCTCTCTCTCTCTCTCTCTCTCTCTCTCTCTCTCTCTCTCTCCTCTCTCTCTCTCTCTCTCTCTCTCCTCCCTCCCTCACTCACTCACACTCACTCACTCACTCACTCCTCAACTGCCTCTCTCTCTCCAACCCTTGTTTTCTGGAGTCTCCAGACTGTCAAACATAATAAAAAATAAAATTTCTCCTCAAGCCAGAAAAGAAGTTAGAAGGGATTGTGTATAAAGTGAGCGAGAACGAATGGAGTTTTGTTGTCGTTCCGCTGCCAGAATTCTGTTTTTTTTAAGCGGGCGGCCGTACAAATCTTTTCAATAAAATAAACACAAACAGAAGATGTAAAGGCAAAGGGTGTTCACAGCTGGCTTTTGAAAAGTTGGCCAAGCCAAAAACTCTGCAGCTCATTAAAATAAGTTTCATTCATCCATTTATGGCCATTTAAATCCAGGATCACAAAGAGGGCGTTTTATAAATGTTCTCCCTCTTAAGGACAAAATTGCCTGCAGCCTCTTGATGTTTCTGAAAACACTTTGCTTCTCATTGCAAACTTTGCCCTGAAGTAACCTGGCTTAACACTGCAACCAAAGTTCAGGATGATTTGATCAGTGTTGATAGTGACATCTGGAAAAAAAAATAGCTGGGATGGAGAAGAGAAGATAAGCAAACCGCAGGCTTTTGACCATCTCTGGGGAGAACTGCCTGTAGCTACAAAGTTAGGTCTTTGTTAGGACAAAAACTTCCCGTGTCTTGCATTTAATCATTGTTTCGTAAGTAGATGTTTTACAGAGTTCAGGACATCCCGCCTGGCTAATGAACTCTCCCCTTTTCCAGTTGAAAAAATAATAATAATAATTGCAAACGTTTTGGAAAGGAGAAACCAAGCAAATAACAAAATAAAATTTTGCTATTTTTATAATTCTTTTTATTCTTTCTGCCCCAACTCAGAAAATTCAAACTGCCCCAGGACTCAGAGCTGCTGATTCAGTTCTACAGAGGAATGATTGAGTCTGTCATCTGTACCTCCATCACTGTCTGGTTTTTGCTCTGCAACCCAACAAGACAGACACGGACTTCAGAGGAGAATTAGAACTGCAGAAGAAAAAAATTCTTCTCTCTGGCTGCTCCGACCCTCTGGAACGAACTCCCCGTGGAGATTCGTACCCTCACCACCCTCCAGGCCTTCCGCACAGCCCTTAAAACCTGGCTGTTCCGACAGGCCTGGGGCTAAAGATTCGCTGCCCCTATCTCGAATGGTATGATTGTTGTGCTTTTTAATTATGTATTGTTCTGTGTTGTTGTCAAACTGTCTGTATCCCCCTTTCCCTTGTTTGAGTTGTGAGCCGCCCTGAGTCCCCTTAGGGAAAAGGGCGGCATACAAATGAAATAAAACTCTAAAAAAAACTCTAAAAATTGCTACCAACCTGCCTTCCATCAAGGATCTGTTCACTGCACGAGTCAAAAAGAGGGTTGTGAAAATATCTACAGACCCCCTCACATCTGGGACATAAATGGTTTCAACTCCTGCCCTCAAAACTATAGGGCACTGCACACCAGAACAACTAGACACAAGGACAATTTATTCCCCAAATGCCATCACTCTGCTAAACAACTAATTCCCACAACACTGTCAAATTATCTACTAAGACTGCATTGCTATTCTTCTTCTCATCCTTCCTAGTACCCATCTCTCCCCACTTATGACTATAACCATGTTGTTTGTATCTCTAAAATTTATATTGTTTTATTTGTTTCCTAGTATGATTTGATTGCTTATTAGAACCTATGACTATCACTAAGGGTTGAATGTTTTATTCTTGATGAATGTATTCTATTTTATTTTTTCTTTATGTAAACTGAGAGCATTTGCACCAAAGACAAATTCCTTGTGTGTCCAATCACATTTGGCCAATAAAGAATTCTAATTTCTATTCTAAATTCTACTCTGTTCTGTTCTATTCTAATTTCTGTTCCTGGTTTGTTGGGAGAATTGAGTGGGTTCGTTCATTACATTCAGAACTACACAGAGTTCTCACGTCTCGGAAAGTTAATGTTTTTTCGACCCTGGACTAAAATAATCAAATCAAAATCTTTGCAATGAAGTCAGATTTGGGGCCATTCTGGCTGAAATGCAGCTCAAAAGTTCATCTATGACATTCGTTGTCTTTATCGATGGCATTGATACAGGATTTTCTGCTTTGGAGTTTTCAAAACAATTCGGCCGTGGAATAGAAAACTCCAGCTAAGAACGGCTTTCGAGGCATGGATGCCAAGGCGTCATAAACCATTATCAGCTGCCCGGCCCTAACGTGGCACTTTCTTGCTATCTGAGAAAAAGGCTGCAGAGTCCACGAATGTCAGCGGTGCAACTGGAAAATGCCATCCTAGGCAAATCTTGTCCATTTCAATTCACGTTCAGCAATTTTTAGGTCCGGGGTTCAAAATATGTGGCCCAGAAACATGGGTGTGTGTGAGAGAGAGGCAGTGTACCTCTTCAAAAGTTGTTCTAGTGACAGTTTGAAGCCTGCAAAGAAGAAGGACAGGTTCATTATTAAAGGATGTGGGGTGGGGGGGGAAGGAAGGGGTTTGGATCAACCCTGGGGAGACCCGGGTTCGAATGTGAGGCCGGTCTTGTAAGCCATGTGTCAAGATTCTCTCTGCCTGGCCTACCTCATAGGGTGGTTGTTGGGTTTGTATTGGGGAGATCCTCAGATCGAGATGCGTCTTGCCCAGGTGTGTGTTTGTGTGTGGGGTGTGTGTGTGTGTGTGTGTGTGTGTGTCTATAACCATGCAATCAGAGCTGTACCCCTCCCTGACAAGTATGTGTTAAATCTTCCAAGTAAGGAAGCCAACTGTGCAGAGTGATGCATTCAGTCTTCATGAGAAGCTATGGATTGTCCAGAAGCATCGATTCACCCCTGTCCCTGACTCATTAAAGCAACTGCATCTTTTCTCCAGGATTGTCCAGAAGCACCTATTCAACCTCTGTCCCTGACTCATTAAAGCAGCTGCATCCTTTTCCCAAGACTGCGCTTGAAACAGAAACTTTAAAACATAAATTTTAAAATGGGTGGACTTAACGTGTGTGGATTTGAACTCCCAGCCACCATGTTTTAAGATGCATGGACCAACTCCCAGAATTCCCCAGCTAGGATGCTTTGAGATGAGTGGACTTCAACTCCCAGAATTCCCAGCCAGTATGCTTTAAGACGCATGGACTTCAACTCCCAGAATCCCCCAGTCAGCATGCTTTGAGATGAGTGGACTTCAACTCCCAGAATTCCCCAGCCACCAAGCTCTAAATGCCTGGACTTCAGCTCCCAGAATTCCCCAGCTAGCATGCTTTAAGATGGCTGGCTAGGGGATTCTGGGAGTTGACATCTACATATCTTAAAGTGGTCACGCTTGACCAAAACTGCCCTAAACCCTAATTAGCAAGGTTGAGAGCTGTCATTTCAAGGAACTTGTGACGCATAAATGCAGATCTGAGACATCTTGATGGTTTTTCTCTTCCTAACTCATCTGCTCCCATCCATTTCTCCCAAAATTGCTCTCGGACCCTCGAAGGATGAGGAATTTCTCCCCACTTTTATTGTAGTTAGAAGACAGAAAAAGGAAAAAAAATTGTTTGCCATTTCTATAAGTAATTTGGATTAGAATGAGAGGTGATGTGACATAATAAATGATGTGGCATATAAATGTAATAAATCAAATCAATAAATAGCAAACAATTGTGTGTGTGTTTTTGTCTTCTTCTAACTACAATAATAAAAGGGAATGTTAATGCATACTTTGGCGATTATCAACTAGAAATTCTAAAAGGAATTGTGTTTTGATGCTTCGTTCCTTTTCCCAAAGCTGAACTGCTTTGGCAACGGAGCCTGGAAAACGAAAGAAGAGAAAATGCAATAGGAGATGCGGGACGGAAGGGTGGGGGGGTTCCTTTTTTTCTGCTAAACAGAAAGGACTTTCATCCTGGGGAGGGGGGCTCGCAAAACTCCCAGATTTGTTTTTTTTTGGGGGGGGGGGCGAGGGAGAGTTACTGGAAGGAGAACAAGGACAGATTGTGTTTGGCTTTTCACTTATTATAGGAAATCAGAAGAACGCAGAGCTCAAGATGATTCAGAAGAATCCTCCCCACCCACCACTCACCCAAGAGAGAAACTGGGGGGTGGGGGGGGGTCAGGAGTCAAATCAAGAAACCATTCACAGCAAATGAGTTTAGTTTGTTACGATGTGCGGTCTGTCACAAACAGCCTCCTCTTCTTGACTCCTTCTGGGTGGTGGTGGTCTTGGAGTCCCATATCCATCATTCCCTGCTGAGGTGGCCCTTAGTGAGGGATGTTTTAGGGCAAGGGTCTCCAAACTCGGCAATTTTAAGACTTGTGGACTTCGATTCCCAGAATTCCTCAGCCAGCTTTTTTTCTCTTCTTCTTATTGTTAGAACAAGTATCTAACATTCCCTTTCTTTCATCTGTCTCTATTTCACTCCCTTTCTCCCTTGTTCTCTTTTTCTTTCTTTTTGTCTTTTCATTCATTTTCTCTCCTCTTTCTTTCTTGCTTTCTCTTTCTTGCTTTCTCCTTCCTTCCTTTCTTTCTTTTTCTTTATTTCTCTCTTCTTTCCCTCTTTTTTCATCTGTCTCTATTCTACTCCCTTCCTTGCTCTCTCTCTCTTTCTTTCTCATTTATTTTCTCTCTAACTCTTTTCTTTCTTTCTTTCTTTCTTTCTTTCTCTTCTTTCTCTCTTTCTCTCATCTGTCTCTATTTCACTCCCTTTCTCCCTTGCTCTCTTTTTCTTTCTTTCTGTCTCTCTATTTCATTCATTTTCTCTCTTCTTTCTTTCTTGCTTTTTCTTTATTTCTCTCTTCTTTCCCTCTTTCTTTCATCTGTCTCTATTCTACTCCCTTCCTTGCTCTCTCTCTCTTTCTTTCTCATTTATTTTCTCTCTAACTCTTCTTTTCTTTCTTTCTTTCTTTCTTTCTCTCTTCTTTCTTTTTTCTTTCTCTCTTTCTCTCATCTGTCTCTATTTCACTCCCTTTCTCCCTTGCTCTCTTTTTCTTTCTTTCTGTCTCTCTATTTCATTCATTTTCTCTCTTCTTTCTTTCTTTCTTTTTCTTTCTTGCTTTCTCCTTCCTTCCTTCCTTTTTCTTTATTTCTCTCTTCTTTCCCTCTTTCTTTCATCTGTCTCTATTCTACTCCCTTTCTTGTTCTCTCTCTCTTTCTTTCTCATTTATTTTCTATCTAACTCTTCTTTCCTTCCTTCCTTCCTTTCTCTCTTCTTTCTTTCTCTCTTTCTCTCTTTCTCTCATCTGTCTTTATTTCACTCCCTTTCTCCTTGCTCTCTCTCTCTCTCTTTCTTTTTCTCTTTCTCATTCATTTTCTCTATATCCTTTCTCTTTCCTTCTCTCTCTCTCTCTCTCTCTCTCTCTCTCTCTCTCTCTCTCTCTTCTCTTTTCAAACAATATAAACAACACACCAAGACACACTAAAAAAAATTGACTTTTCACATCAGTTCCTCTTTCTAACCCAACAGGTCTGGGTTGCACTGCCATCAAATGCTTGCTGAGGCATGGGGGAACTTCCCCCCAGACAGCTATATTTGGAAAGCAGAACCAGGGGGGGACGCGGGGGGAGAGAGAACGGGACTTGTGACCATCCACATTAACCACAGGGACTTGTGACCATCCACATTAACCACAGGGGTTACAAGTTTAACTGGAGGCCTTCGCTTTCCGAGGTGGCTTAATAAGCCGATAATAGCCATCATTATGTATGTCAAAAGTAAAAAGAAGGAAGGAGGGGTTGAGAAAATGAAAAGCAATGACCAAGGGCTGAATCAGATCTGTTGAGTAATGCTGGACAGAGGCTAAGAGATTGCAGGATTAGAAAAATTGGACTGACAGAGAAAAATCCACCATAGATAAGTCAGTACCAGGACAAAGTTCTCCTCCATGTGAACAGAAAGCACTATAGATCATTTTCTAGGAATTTGCAAGAGGGATGTGATCTTTAATACAAGTTACGTGTGTTGTTGTTAGCTGCAAAGTTGTGTCCGACCCATTATGACCACATGGACAACGTTCTTCCAGGCCTTCCTGTCCTCTCCCATCCTCTGGAGTCCATTGAAGCTCATGCTGACTGCATCCAGCCTCCTCCTTCTCTGCCATCCCCTTCTTCTTCTTCTGCCCTCCATTGTTCCCAGCATGAGGCTCTTCTCCAGGGAGTCCTTCCTTCTCATCAGGTGGCAAAAGTACTTGAGATAGGTAGGTAGGTAGGTAAGTAGGTAGGTAGGTAGATAGGTAGGTAGATAAGAGAGAGGGGGGGAGGGAGAGAGAGGGAGAGAGAGAGAGAGAGAGAGATGCTGTGAGTTGCGAAGTCGTGTCCGACCCATTGCAACCCCACGGACAACGTTCCTCCAGGCCTTTCTGTCCTCTACCATCCTCTGAAGTCCATTGAAGCTCACGCCGACTGCTTCGGTGACTCCATCCAGCCTCCTCATTCTCTGCCGTCCCCTTCTTCTTCTTTTGCCCTCCATCGTTCCCAGCATGAGGCTCTTCTCCAGGGAGTCCTTCTTCCTTCTCCTTAGGTGGCCAAAGTCTTTGAGTTTCCTCTTCAGAATCTGGCCTTCTAAAGACCAGTCAGGGTTGATCTCCTCTAGGACTGACCGGTTGGATGGCCTTGCAGTCCAAGGGACTCAATGCAGGAGTCTTCTCCAGCACCAGAGTTCAAAGGCCTCCATTCTTTGGCGCTCAGCCTTCCTTATGGTCCCACTTCCACAGCCATCCATTGCAACTGGGAAGACCATAGCCAAGTTACATATGCTTTACTCCAATGTTCTTAATCGCTTGGCAGCCTGTAGATGTATAGACTTCAACTCCCAGAATTCTCTAGTCAGCATGGCTGACTGGGCAATTCTGGGAGTTGTAGTCCACACACATCTTAAAGCTGCCCAGGTTAAAAATACTGCCCTCTTCTAAATAATCTGCTTGGCTTGGTTTGTATCGTGACAATCTAATCGCATTAGCAGTAATGATAATAATATTAAGAATAATAACATTGGTGAGCTGCCCTAAAACAGTGTTTCTAAACCCCAGCCATTTTAAACCCTCAGGACTTCAACGCCCAGAATTCCCCAGGCAGCATGCTTTAAGAGTTAAGATGGCTGGCTGGGGAATTCTGGGAGTTGGAGTCCCCACAGCCTAAAGTAGTTGAAGTTGAGAAACACATTGGCCTAAGCTTTAATGGAAGATGTGTGGATTTCAACTCCCCAAATTTCCAGGCTGGCTGGGGAATTCTGGGAGTTGAAGTCCACACATTTTAAGGTTGTCAAGATTGAAAACACAGGCCTTTTCTTTAAAAAAAATTAAGGATTTAAGTTTTGTTTTGTTCTCTAAGTGGCCCGATACAGAACCTTGGCCTGTTGAACAGAATTACTCAGTAGCTTATCCATTGTTGTTCTTGGCAATCTCAGTTTTTGGAGGCGTCCCCTGATTTGCTGGCACAGCACCTACGTTTTCTATACCCCGAAAAAAAAAGCATTATGAAATCAACTTTCCAATTGAGATAAGGCTCCTGGTAAACAAGTCAATAAAAGGAATGATTCATAGCAGTCCCCCAACAGATTTTGAGCTGTTATCAGCTGATAGCTGGTAGATCTTTCTCGATGGGGAAACTTCCTGCCAGACAGGGTAGAAACCACACAAGACTGTTAGGTGCTTTCTGCCTTGCAACGGGACTAAAAAGAGAGATGGGGTGGAGGAAACCAGAATATTTGACTAAGCAAAAAAGAAAGAAGAAGATTATTTTGCATTGTGGCGACTGACACTTGTGTTGTATTGCAGTTGTGAATAAGTTTCACTGCCTCATTTTCGGCTGAGGGGAGGGGGCTGATGGGATCTTCAAAAGCAGAACTGGAAAATTGATGCAACAAATGTCTGAATTGTTTAGAAAGGGGCCAAGATTTTATACACTTACAATTGCTTTGTTTGTTTGTTTGTTTGTTTGTTTTAAAATTGTGAACTTTCTATTGGGTGTGGGTGCGCGCATGTGTGTGTTTATTCCATTGGGTCTATATATGTACATTTCTGAAATCTACGATATGATATGATGGAGTGGGAAGGGACCTTGGAGGTCATCTAGTCCAACCCTCTCCCCACCCAACACCATTTCTGACCAATGGCAGTCCAGTCTTTTCTTGAAAGCTTCCAGTAATGAAGCTCTCACAACTTCCGAAGGCAACGTCTGTTTCCATGGGTTGATTGTTCTCCCTGTCAGAAAATTTCTCCTGATTTCCAGGTTGAATCTCTCCTTGGTCAGTTTCCATCCATTAATCCTTGTCTGACCTTCAGGTGCCTTGGAGAATAGCTTGACCCCCTTCCTCTCTGTGGCAGTCTTCAAATATTGGAACTCTGCTATCATGTCTTCCCTTAGTCCTTCTCTTCACTAGACTAGCCAGGCCCAGTTCCTGCAACCGTTCTTCATATGTTTTAGCCTCCAGTCCCCTAAACATCCTGGTTGCTCTTCTCTGCAATCTTTCTAGAGTCTCAACATCTCTTTTATAGTGTGGTGACCAAAACTGGATGCAGTACTCTAGGTGTGGCCTTACTAAGGCTTTATAGAGTGGTATTAGCATCTCCCTTGATTTTGATTGCATCCCTCTGTTCATGCAGCTTAGAATTGTGTTGGCTTTTTTAGCTGCCACTGCACACTGCTGGCTCATAATTCATAATTGTCCACTAAGACTCTGATCCCTCTCACAGTTACTGCTATTAAACCTGGTTTCACCCAGTCTATATGTGTCCTTTTGGGTTTTCTTCCCTAAGTGTAAGATTTTACTTTTATCTATATTGAATTTCATTTTATTAGATAGGGACCATCCGTATAGCTCAGTGCAGTTTTGGGCATTTGTATGCAGTTTTGCTTATAGCAAGGTTTTTCAACCTTAAGGATTTTTAAAAAAAATTATTTTATCAATTTCATATATACATTCACAATTATATGATCTCATAACTGTTATTAATAATATGTATTTATAACAATTTTTCCCTACAGTTGACAATATACTTGAAGATTGCTTTCTTAACATCCCATAGATCCATCTTATCTTACAACGGTCCTACTTCTTCTTCCCTCCCTCCCTCTTTCCTTCCCTCTTTCTTCTCTCCTACTCCCCTTCCTTCCCTCCTTCCTTCCGTCCCTCCTTCCCCCTTCCCTCCTTCTCTCCTTCCCTCCTTCCTTCCCTCCTTCCTTCCTTCCTTCCCACCTTTCTTTTCTCCTTCTCTCCTTCCTTTCCCCCTTCCTTTCCTCCTTCCTTCCCCCCTTCCTTCTCTCCTACATTCCCTCCTTCCTTCCCTCCTTCCTTCCCTCCTTCCTTCCCTCCTTCTCTCCTTCCTTCCCTCCTTCCTTCCTTCCTTCCCTCCTTCCCCTTCCCTCCTTCTCTCCTTTCCTCATTCCTTCCCTCCTTCCTTCCTTCCCACCTTTCTTTTCTCCTTCTCTCCTTCCTTTCCCCCTTCCTTTCCTCCTTCCTTCCCCCTTCCTTCTCTCCTACATTCCATCCTTCCTTCCCTCCTTTCTTCTCGCCTTCTCTCCTTCCTTCCCTCCTTCCTTCCCTCCTTTCTTCTCTCCTTCTCTCCTTCCTTCCCTCCTTCCTTCCCTCCCTCCTTCCCCTTCCCTCCTTCTCTCCTTCCCTCCTTCCTTCCTTCCCTCCTTCCTGCCTTCCCACCTTTCTTTTCTCCTTCTCTCCTTCCTTTCCCCCTTCCTTTCCTCCTTCCTTCCCCCTTCCTTCTCTCCTACATTCCCTCCTTCCTTCCCTCCTTTCTTCTCGCCTTCTCTCCTTCCTTCCCTCCTTCCTTCCCACCCTTCTTCCCTCCCTCCTTCCTACCCCCTTTCTTCTCTTTCTTCTCTCCTTCCTTCCTTCCTCCTCTCCTTTCCCTTCTCTCCTTCCCCTTCCTCCCCTTTAACAACCTTAGGGATTTTAAGATGCATGGACTTCAACTCCCAGGATTCCCCAGCCAGCATATATGACTTCTGTTGTGCTATTCAGCTACCCTTTTCATTTTTTCACCCTGACGATGAGAAAGGCCACCTGATGTTTCCTTGTACTGAAGTGGATCCATTCAGGCCGTATGGAATTAACTCTTGCAACATATAGTTCAGTGTTTTTCCCATTTTAAGATATGTGGACTTCAATTCCCAAAATTCCTCCAGCCGGCATCCCAGTTGGGGAATTCTGGGAGTTGAAGTTCACAAATCTTAATATACATTGATATAGTCAATCCACTGGTACTCCATGCAGTCACAGTCACTTTGGGGTTGAAGGCTTTAATTTGTTTATTTTTAAAATAAATAGAAATAAAATGTGCATACAAGACTAATAAAGAAATGAGGGGAATGTGGTATGCTGAGGCAGGATGACCTCAGTCTTCAGCGCCCTCTGGTGGTGGATGGCTTAATTTAACACACAATTTATTTAAACAAATTTTAGTTCTCCTGTTTTCACTTTGGGGTGTGTGTGTGTGGCTAGTCCTCAACGTACAACCACGATTGAGCCGAAAGGTTCTGTGGCTAAGTGAGACATTTGTTAAGTGGGGTTTGCCCCATTTTACGACCTGTCTTTCCACAGTGAATCACTGCAATTGTTAAGTTAGCTACATGGCTTCCCCATATAACTCTGCTTGTCAGAGGGCTGCAAAAACCGTCGTAAATATGAAACCAGTCCCCTATCTCTCAAACAGAGGGGCTCTTTTGCAATTGTGAGGAATTGTCCCTTGGTCAGCAATGGCGGCTTTCAGAAGCTCGGTCGTGGTGAAGCTCATCGGTTGCATGGAAGATGTAGTCGGTGGAATTGAATTCCAGATGTAAGACGTAAGGAATCCTTCAACCCTTGTTGGTATCTGCAAAGATTGACTCATAAAGCTGATGCTTAACATCTCCAAGGTTATTGCTTGGTGGAGATAGAGCGGACAAAGAAGGTGGATCAGCGAAATCCACCTTCTTTGATGTCCCCTTACGTATCTTATCGAAGGCCCTTCTTGTTTATTGCATCCTCTTTTGTCTTCCAGATGTTCTAAGTAAAGACGACCTTCAAGGGTCCGTCATCCAGAGACATTCCAGATGCCAGCCTTGTGTTAATGATTGACGGGAAGCAGAGATGGAAGTGTTCATTTAAGCTCCCTCTTGGCGCTTCTAATACAATATCTGCTTTCCTCCGGTGGAATATCTCAAGAGGTTCCAGGAGCCACCATGAAGTTCCTCATTCTGATTTTTGTCGTCTTCTCAGGTGAGGGGTTGGATTTGGCGGAGGCTGAAATCTCTTTTGGCTGGGTTGGCAATTTCTTTTCCTGGATTTCCCCTTAGGAGTTCACACTGTTAATATAGCTGGAAATGTTTCCTTCTTGTAAAAGAGTGTTTAATCTTTCTTCGCCTCCTCCTCTAATGCACCAATATAAAGCCCTCCATGGTATTGGACCTGGGTACTTGAGAGACCTCCTGCTGCCAATCACCTCCACTAGACCGATCAGATCCCACAGATTAGGCCTCCTCCGAATTCCATCCGCCGGCCAGTGTTGACTGGCGACTACCCGGAGGAGAGCCTTCTCTGTGGCTGCTCCGACCCTCTGGAACGAACTCCCCGTGGAGATTCGAACCCTCACCACCCTCCAGGCCTTCCGCAAAGCCCTTAAAACCTGGCTGTTCCGACAGGCCTGGGGCTAAAGAGCCGTTGCCCCCCCCCGTCTCGAATGGTATGACTGTTGTGTGTTTTTAAATTATGCATTGTTATGCTTTGTTTTTTAAATTTCTTTTTGTCTGTATTCCCCTTCCCTGGTTGAGTTGTGAGCCGCCCTGAGTCCCCTTCGGGGGTAAAGGGCAGCATATAAATGAAATAAACTGAACTGAACTGAACCAATAACTATAGAGATTACTTTGAAGACCTTTGATATAATCTATCCATTTTGATCATTAGATGTCTGTGTTTTATCATTTTTTCCCCCATTCTTTTTCTTCGATTTTACTATCTCCAGATATTGCCACATCTACCGAAATCCCTCTTTTATTTTCGGTTGTTGTGCGCTGTGTTGGAGATGGGAATTGGTTTGTTGTAAAAACCCAACCTCGGTAGTAATAGCGATAAAAATATTTACTGTTGTTGCTGTTGTTAATTTTAACTGCAATGCGCTCTACATGGGGCAGCCTTTGAAGAGTATTCGGAGACTTCAACTCGTCCAGAATGCAGCCGCGCGAGTGATTGTGGGTGCACCTCGGTACACCCACGTTACACCTATCCTCCGCGAGCTGCACTGGCTACCGATCGGTCTCCGGATACGCTTCAAAGTGCTAGTCGTAACTTATAAAGCCCTTCATGGGATTGGACCTGGGTACTTGAGAGACCGCCTGCTGCCAATTACCTCCCAAAGACCCATCAGATCCCACAGGGTCGGCCTCCTCCGGGTTCCGTCCACCAGCCAATGCCACCTGGCTACTACCCGGGGGAGGGCCTTCTCTGTGGCAGCTCCGGCCCTTTGGAATGAACTCCCCGCGGAGATCCGGACCCTCACCTCTCTCCAGGCCTTCCGGAAAGCCATCAAAACCTGGCTGTGCCAGCATGCCTGGGGTTGATGAGTTCCCCTCCCCTCTCGACTGGTATGGCTGTGTGATTTTCGTGCATTTTAATTATGTGTACTGTTTATGTTCCCTTTCCCCTTTGAGTTGTTCGCCGCCCTGAGTCCCTCCTGGAGAAGGGCGGCATACAAATAAACCAAATACAAATACAAATTCAATAATTATTCATTAAACATGAAACTCAGTCAACTGAGCATTCAAAAATGCAGCACAGATGCTACTGACTGGTGCTAATGGTTGATATGGGATGCTGCTCCAATCAAGGACCTTCTTAAGATGTTCCGAGTAGTGCAGTTTTTGGCAGTTCCGCTGGTGTTATTTCAGGAAGCTGCAATTTCTTTCTTTTTTTAAAAGTTTTATTGTTTTAATTAAACAAAAAGAAAAGAATCATCTTTCGTTACATCTTGCAGAAAGCATGTTGATTGGTAACAAATGCATTTCGTGCGTTTCTTCCACAATCCTTACTTATCCTTCATTCAAATTGAATTGCACATTTTAAAAATTTATGTATTTTTACTATCGCTGTACCACAATTCTCATTTGGTTACAGTTATTTAAACGTGCTTTTATCTAAAATCATTTGTATTTAAAGACACAACCACCTACTGGCATACATTCACAATCTCAATAAACCTCCAATGACTTTACACCTTTATAACATATTCTAAAACGAAGTGAGTTAGTAGGATATCTACGCATTCCCTCCTCTTTCCCCCCCCCCCGCCAACTCACAAATCAAAGCTTATGTCCAATTTGCTTTTACTGGTACAACATGTATATATCTTTAAACATTAAGAGCCGAGTTGGCTCAGTGGTTAGGGTGCAGTACTGCAGGCCACTTCAGCTGACTGTTATCTGCAGTTCAGCGGTTCAAATCTCACCGGCTCAAGGTTGACTCAGCCTTCCATCCTTCCGAGGTGGGTAAAATGAGGACCCGGATTGTTGTTGGGGGCAATATGCCGACTCTGTAAACCGCTTAGAGAGGGCTGAAAGCCCTATGAAGCGGTATATAAGTCTAACTGCTATTGCTATTGCTATTGCTATTATCCATTAACATTTCCTTGTTATTATTGTAGTTAACTACAATTTATTTACTATTTATATCACCTCTCCTCTCATCAGGCCCAAAAGAGATTATACCTTTATAGCAAGCTGCTAAACCAGAATTTATTAATAAAATTTATAGGTCTTTTTCCTAAGTCCCAAATTACAATTTACATCGAAGTTATTTTTACTAATTAAGGTTATCATTTCATTATGGAAGCTGCAATTTCTTAACGTGTTTTCTAAACTTCTTGGACATGGTACCAAGTGCCCCGATGACAATGGTTATCACCGTCACATGTTTCATCCATAATCACGTAGCTTCTATGGCCAGGTCGTGATATTTGGTGTTTTTTTTTTATTATTTTTTCCAGTTTTTTTAAATTATTATTATTATTAATCATCAGACAGACAGACAGATGTTCAGGTTGGGTTTGGCATTTTTGTCTACCCAACGAATCCTTACCAAGGGCCTGGGATAGGCAAATCTGGATGTTTGCCGATGTTACAGATCTCGTCGCAAAATGGAAGCAGTTCTAAGTAAAGCCGCCTTCTGCAATTGACGGATGGCAAATTCGTCAATGCCTATGGTGTATTATGAAGAGCCGAGGTGGCGCAGTGGTTAGGGTGCAGTACTGCAGCCACTTCAGCTGACTGCTATCTGCAGTTCAGCGGTTCTAATCTCACCGGCTCAGGGTTGATTCAGCCTTCCATCCTTCCGAGGTGGGTGAAATGAGGACCCGGATTGTTGGGGGCGATATGCTGACTCTGTAAACCGCTTAGAGAGGGCTGAAAGCCCTATGAAGCGGTATATAAGTCTAACTGCTATTGCTATGATTAATATTATTGTTGCTCTTATTAATTTGTTGAATGCGATTTCTCCGCGGGTCGCCCATGAAGCCAATGATGAAAGAAGACTCAGAGGCAGGTCTCTCTCGGGATGGGCCGACACGGAATAGAATCCGGAGGCCTCTTTTATTGAGCATACACAAGGAAAAGGTGGATTCACATGGTCTATGTGGACCAATCATGGTTGTACAATTCTATGGTATATGGTACTTCCATGTAGACTGAAAGAATACTCATAGTCAATAAATCTTTTACTAGCATGCAAACTTCTAATCCTTAATTAATGTTTGAGAGTTAAACAGTTGTAACCCCTGATTTAATCAACGCTTATAATTAAAAGTCTGTGATTACTGATCTGCTTAGTGTCTAGAGTTAAACAATTTGTTTTACTGATCTAATCATATGGTTAATCATTGCTTCTGTTCTATACGTGTTTCAGCATAGCTAATGCATGCCTGCACGTATATTGCAACAGTTGAAATATAGGCACCCTCTCAATTAATTTAATGAATTTAATTTCAACAAACATAAATTGCACAGAGACGTAATACCTGCTCCCAAATCCTCTACTTTTTTGCAGTAGAACACAAGGTTACCTTCATTACTATTATTATTTTTCTCGCGCAGGTTGCCAAGCGTACGTCCTCCGAGATGAGCCCTATCCTCACCTGGCCAAGTTAAACCAGGAGCTGCTAGAATACATGCAGAATGTCACCAGGATCGTGAATGAACAAATTGACTACATCGAGAACCTGGAGCTCAGCCAATCAGTGCTGTAAGAAAGCTGGCCATCCCATGCTATGGGGAGCTGTGGGATGGGGGGGGGGGGGAGACAGAAAGAAAAGCACATCTTACGCCTTGCCTGCCAGCAAAGAAAATAGGCCAGTCAGCTGGTTTTCTGCTAGCAATTGCTGCTAACTACTGGCTGACAGTTGCAGGTTGCGGCTGTTTTTTTTTCCCCTGAGAAGATATAATGAAAACTCCTTCCTTTTTGTCCTTCCTTCCTTCCTTCCCTCCCTCCTTCCTTCCTTCCTTCCTTCCTTCCTTCCTTCCTTCCTGCAGCCCTTTCCTTTCCTTATGTATCTATTTATCTATTTATCATCTATAACTATCATCTATCTATCATTTATCTACTTATCCTCTATCATCTTTCACCCATCTATCCACATCTATCTATCTATCTATCTATCTATCTATCTCTATCTATCTATCTATCTATCTATCTATCTATCTATCTATCTATCTATCTATCATCTATCTATCTGTCTATTTACCTATCAATCTATCTATTCTCTCTCTATCTCTATCTCTCTATCTATCTCTCTATCTATCTTATATCTATATCTATCTATCTATCTATCTATCTATCTATCTATCTATCTATCTATCTATCTCTATTATCTATCATCTATCTATCTCCATCATCTATCTCTATCATCTACTTACCTATCATCTACAGTATCTATGATCTTATCCTTCCATCAATCTATCTACATTTTCTGGATCTATCTATCTATCTATCATCTATCTACCTATCTACCTATCCATCCATCCATCCATCCATCCATCCAGTGGTGAGATTCACATTTTTTTTACTACCAGTTCTGTGGGCATGGCTTGGTGGATATGGCTTGGTGGACGTGGCTGGGGAAGGATAATGTAATTCCCTCCCGATCAGCTGGGACTCAGGAGGCAAAGAATAGATGGGGGTGGGGCCAGTCAAAGATGGTATTTACCGGTTCTCCGAACTACTCAAAATTTCTGCTACAGGTTCTCCAGAACTGGTCAGAACCTGCTAAATACCATCTATCTATCTATCTATCTATCTATCTATCTATCTATCTATCTATCATCTATCTATCTATCTATCTATCTATCTATCATCTATCTATCTATCATCTATCTATCTATCTATACCGTATATCTATGTATCTATATCTATCTATCTTTCTATCTATCACTATCTATCTTCTATATCTCTCTATATCTCTATATCTCTATCTATCTTCTATATCTATCATATCTATATCTATCTACTGCATCTATCTATCTATCTATCTATCTATCTATCTATCTATCTATCTATCTATCTATCTATCTATCTATCTATCATATCTCCCCCCCCTTTCTCAGCTATCTCTATCTTCTATATCATCCAGCCACCCATGCTTCTATTCCTCCCTCCCTCCTTCCTTCCCTCCGTCCCTCCCATTCCTTCCTCCCTCCCTCCCTCCCCCCCTCTCTCTCTTTCTCTCTCTCTTTCTTTCTTTCCCTCCCTCTTCCAATTATCTGGAACTTCCTGTTCTGTAACGTAGCTCTTTTCTCTCACCTGGACCTCCCAAAATCCATTTTCTTCTCTCTCTCCCTCCCTCTCTCTCTCTCTCTCTCTCTCTCTCTCTCTCTCTCCCTCTCCCTCTCCCTCCCTCCCTCCCTCCCTCTCTCTCTTTCTTTCTTTCCCTCCCTCTTCCCATTATCTGGAACTTCCTGTTTGTAACGTAGCTCTTCTCTCTCATCTGGACCTCCCAAAACCCATTTTCTTCTCTCTCTCCCTCCCTCTCTCTCTCTCTCTCTCTCTCTCTCCCTCTCCCTCTCCCTCTCCCTCCCTCCCTCCCTCTCTCTCTTTCTTTCTTTCCCTCCCTCTTCCCATTATCTGGAACTTCCTGTTCTGTAACGTAGCTCTTCTCTCTCATCTGGACCTCCCAAAACCCATTTTCTTCTCTCTCTCTCTCTCTCTCTTTCGCAGAGACCGTTTTCGCCACACCTACTTAAGACTAAGTGAACGCTTGAATTACTTGGAGTCTCAATTGCCTCCTGATGTCCCGAGAGCCTATTATACGGCCATTGAGATGTCCATGGGCTTGGTGGAGAAAGGCCTTGATACCTTAAGCAACTTCAAGAGACGGGTGGCCCCCGTCACAGACAAGGTATCCGAATCCCTATACTCCATCATGGCTCCGTTTGTGGACTCGGTCCTGGAGAAGGTGGGGCCCTATTCCGAGGCTCTGCGTCAGGCCATCAGCACCCCGGTTGAGAAACTCAACCCGAGGTTGAGCGAGAAGCTCAAGAAGCTTCTGGAAAGGCTGACCAAAGAGTTGGCTCCGTTGGTCCAAACCCTCCAGAGGGAATTGCAAGAATTCGTGGATTCCTTACAACCAGCTACGGACCATGTCCAGAAGAAGGTGAAGGAAGGCGTGGAGACCATCAACCAGCAGCTGCAGCCGTACATCGCTCCAATTCTTGAAACCCTTGAAAAATACACCGGGGGTTCACCAGATCAGTGATGATGGGCGTTTCCGCAAGCAGAATCTTGCCTGATCTCTACCGAGAAAATCAGCAGATAATAAAATATACGGATGTGGCCAGTTTGATTAGGGCTGTTTGTCATTCCCCACTTTTTCAAGCCATAGAGCAGGGGTGTCAAACTCGATTTCGTTGAGGGCCGCATCAGAGTTGTGTTTGGCTTTGTGTATCTCTGTGTGTGTGTGTGTGTGTGTGTGTGTAAGGCCCGCTCGATGTCACCCGTGTCCGGGGGTCCCTGTGGCGGCCCGAGCGCTCTGCCAGCGAAAACGCGCTCCCAAGCGCCGTTTTCAGCTGAATGGCCTCCTGCAACCCTCTGCCAGAGTGTGGTCCATTTTTTGGTGGCAGAGGCTCTGAATTATGGCATGCCTTTTAGTCTTTTGTATCTTTCTAACCTGAAGAATATTTTCTTGGAAAAAATCTATCTATCTATCTATCTATCTATCTATCTATCTATCTATCTATCTATCTATCTATCTCTATTATCTATCTATCCATCTCTCCATCTCTCCATCTCTCCATCTCTCCATCTCTCCATCTATCCATCTATCCATCTATCCATCTATCCATCTATCCATCTATCCATCTATCCATCTATCCATCTATCTATCATCTATCTATCTATCTATCTATCTATCTATCTATCTATCTATCTATCTATCTATCTATCTATCTATCTATCTCTATTATCTATCTATCTATCTATCTATCTATCTATCTATCCATCCATCCATCCATCCATCCATCCATCCATCCATCCATCCATCCATCCATCCATCTATCCATCTATCCATCTATCAGCAGATAATAAAATATACGGATGTGGCCAGTTTGATTAGGGCTGTTTGTCATTCCCCACTTTTTCAGGCCATAGAGTAGGGGTGTCAAACTCGATTTCATTGAGGGCCGCATCAGAGTTGTGTTTGGCTTTGTGTGTGTGTGTGTGTTTGTGTGTGTGTGTGTGTGTGTGTGTTTGGAGTGGGCAAGGCCCGCTCGATGTTACCCGTGTCCGGGGGTCCCTGTGGCGGCCCGAGCACTCTGCCAGCGAAAACGCGCTCCCTAGCGCCGTTTTCGGCTGAATGGCCTCCTGCAACCCTCTGCCAGAGTGTGGTCCATTTTTTGCTGGCAGAGGCTCTGAATTATGGCATGCCTTTTTAGTCTTTTGTATCTTTTTAACCTGAAGAATATTTTCTTGGAAAAAAATGCCATTCCTAATGCCCCAGTTCTCCTTAGTGGGTTTTCCCTCCACTGGGTCAAATTATTGCTATTCTGTTCTAACTGGAGATCTAGTCACATCAGCAATCAAATACTGTGGGATTGATATTTTGACCTGGGTAGGCAAAAAACTCACTGGATGTGAGCGCTGTAGTCCCGGGGTCTCTTAACTTGGTAACTTTAAGATCGGGGAACTTCAACTCCCAGAATCGCTCAGCCAGCTTATTAAAATCATAAAATTAAAGTTGCCAAGTTGGAAAACCCTCCCGTAGACACACAAACACATCGGAATGCCCATTGCTAGAGCATTGCGCTATTTTAATACACTGTTCCCCAATTTGAGCAATTTTAAGATGCGTGGATTGCAACGCTAACAATTCTATACTAGTTGGGGAATTGTGGGAGTTGAAGTCCACACACTTTAAAAGTTTATTAGCTTGCTGGCTGGGGATTTCTGAGAGCTGAAGTCCACACACCTTAAAGGTTTATTAGCTTGCTGGCTGGGGAATTCTGGGAGAGGAAGTCCACACACCTTAAAGGTTTATTAGCTTGCTGGCTGGGGAATTCTGCGAGAGGAAGTCCACACACTTTTAAAGTTTATTAGCTTGCTGGCTGGGGAATTCTGGGAGTTGAAGTCCACACACCTTAAACGTTTATTAGCTTGCTGGCTGGGGAATTCTGGGAGCTGAAGTCCACACACCTTAAACATTTATTAGCCTGCTGGCTGGGGATTTCTGGGAGCTGAAGCCCACACACCTTAAACATTTATTAGCCTGCTGGCTGGGGAATTCTGGGAGCTGAAGTCCACACACCTTAAAGGTTTATTAGCCTGCTGGCTGGGGAATTGTGGGAGTTGAAGTCCACACACCTTAAATGTTTATTAGCTTGGTGGCTGGGGAATTCTGGGAGCTGAAGTCCACACACCTTAAAAGTTTATTAGCTTGCTGGCTGGGGAATTCTGGGAGTTGAAGTCCACACACCTTAAACGTTTATTAGCTTGCTGGCTGGGGAATTCTGGGAGCTGAAGTCCACACACCTTAAACATTTATTAGCCTGCTGGCTGGGGATTTCTGGGAGCTGAAGCCCACACACCTTAAACATTTATTAGCCTGCTGGCTGGGGAATTCTGGGAGCTGAAGCCCACACACCTTAAACATTTATTAGCCTGCTGGCTGGGGAATTGTGGGAGTTGAAGTCCACACACCTTAAATGTTTATTAGCTTGGTGGCTGGGGAATTCTGGGAGCTGAAGCCCACACACCTTAAACATTTATTAGCCTGCTGGCTGGGGAATTCTGGGAGCTGAAGTCCACACACCTTAAAGGTTTATTAGCTTGCTGGCTGGGGAATTCTGGGAGCTGAAGTCCACACACCTTAAAAATTTATTAGCTTGCTGGCTGGGGAATTCTGGGAGCTGAAGTCCACACACCTTAAAGGTTTATTAGCTTGCTGGCTGGGGAATTCTGGGAGCTGAAGTCCACACACTTTAAAAGTTTATTAGCTTGCTGGCTGGGGAATTCTGGGAGCTGAAGCCCACACACCTTAAAGATTTATTAGCTTGCTGCCTGGGGAATTCTGGGAGCTGAAGTCCACACACCTTAAAGGTTTATTAGCTTGCTGGCTGGGGAATTCTGGGAGCTGAAGCCCACACACCTTAAAAGTTTATTAGCTTGCTGGCTGGGGAATTCTGGGAGCTGAAGCCCACACACCTTAAAGATTTATTAGCTTGCTGCCTGGGGAATTCTGGGAGCTGAAGTCCACACACCTTAAAGGTTTATTAGCTTGCTGGCTGGGGAATTCTGGGAGCTGAAGCCCACACACTTTAAAAGTTTATTAGCTTGCTGGCTGGGGAATTCTGGGAGAGGAAGTCCACACCCTTAAAGGTTTATTAGCTTGCTGGCTGGGGAATTCTGGGAGCATCTTCACACTGCCAAGGTTGGGAAACACTGATTTAAACGCTTGGGATGGGCCGATTTGTACACCAAGGTTCTTCCAGATTGAATATTTTACTGCTAATGGCTCTCTTTTCTTGTCTGGGATGAGGTCGTGTGGGGTTTTTTTTGGCTCATAGAAATTCAGGGACAATGGAATTCCCTTCAACAAAGAGGACAATGAGACAAGGCGTCTTCGCGTGACGCTGCGTTTATTGTTCAAGGAAGTGGACAGTGGTTACAACGAGGGGCAGGGCTGGCTCAGCAGACCCATGCCAGGCTTCTCCCTCAAAGCCTACCCACTTCATCTAAGCTTGCCGTGCCCTATGCCCACGCTCTCAGGGAGCTGTGGGTATCCATGGGATCCCTCAGAGGGACACCTTCTTTTGAAGCAGGTTGTAAAGGCTGGCGGGACTTTGGTCATTAAACCAAGAGATAAACCTTTGGCACGTGCTAGCGACAGGCTGGACCATCTCCTCGTTCAGCATCGCCACAGCGGGCAGCTTCTTTATCTCTTCCAGCTGCGTCACGGCTTTCTTATACTGGTCCTTCAGCATCTCCTTGCCTTGATTGACGGCAGACTGGGTATACTGTTGGAGATCCTTGTAAAAGTATTGGAATTTGCGACTCGAGAGTTTGAGCGGGCCGTATCTCTTCATCATCTCCGTGCTGTAGGCCGCCACATCAGAGGCATGCCCCCTGCGGAAGAGAGGAGTTGGAATAAGCCCAGGCTGCATCAACAGAGGGAGAGAATCAAGAGCACGTGAAGGGTTGATACCACTTTACTTGGGGAGGCCACACTTGGAATATAGGCATCCAGTTTTTGGTTGCCACGATGTAGAAAAGATGCGGAGACTCTGGAAAGAGTGCGGAGAAGAGCAACGAAGAGGATGAGGGGACCGGAGGCTAAAACGGATGAAGAACGATTGCAGGAACTGGGCGTGGCTACTCCAGGGGTCGGCAACCGTAAACACTCAAAGAGCCGCCACCAAGGTCCTAACCAGAATCCCCCAGTTCAATTCTGAAGTCAGTCGGATGTCCGGTTCCCCCACCATAGAGTCTCCTCCTAGCGCGGCGTCCTTTTTCCTCTACTGACCGGAAGTCTGGTTCCCCCCATCATAGAGTCTCCTCCTAGCACGGCGTCCTTTTTCCTCTCCTAACCGGAAGTCCAGTTCCCCCACCATAGAGTCTCCTCCTAGAACGGCATCCTTTTTCCTCTCCTAACAGGAAGTCCGGTTCCCCCACCATAGAGTCTCCTCCTAGCACAGCCTCCTTTTTCCTCTCCTGACCGGAAGTCTGGTTCCCCCCACCATAGAGTCTCCTTCTAGCACGGCATCCTTTTTCCTCTCCTGACTGGAAGTCCGGTTCCCCCACCATAGAGTCTCCTCCTAGCACAGCCTCCTTTTTCCTCTCCTGACCGGAAGTCTGGTTCCCCCCACCATAGAGTCTCCTTCTAGCACGGCATCCTTTTTCCTCTCCTGACTGGAAGTCCGGTTCCCCCACCATAGAGTCTCCTCCTAGCACAGCCTCCTTTTTCCTCTACCTGTCCTAACCGAAAGCCCTACTAATTGTGGAGCTGACCGGCGACAGGGAGCCGCAGCAGAGGGATGAAAGAGCCACATGCGGCTCCAGAGCAATGGCCTAGTCTAATGAAGAGAAGGGGCTAGGGGAGACATGATAGCACTATCCCAATATTTGAGGGCCCCACCTAGTCTCCAAAGCACCTGAGGTTAGGACGAGAAGCAATGGGTGGAAAACTAATCAAGGAGAGAAGGCAACCTAGAGCTTTCTCGATCGTGAGAACAATTAACCAGTGGAACTGCTTGCCACCAGAAATTGCGGGTGCTCCAACACTGGAAGTTTTCAAGTTTTTAAGAAGAGATTGGGCAACTTCTGGTCTGGTAAAGCAGGACGTAAAGTGAGATTTGGACATTAAGTGTGAAACCCACTGGGTCAGGCTAGACAGCCTCTTAGAGCCCCTTTACTTCTATATTAAAGCCACATAGGCAGAGTTGCAGCTTGCAAAAGAACAGGAAGCCAGTGCCTAACCACAAGATGTTCCACAAGAGCCAAGGTGGCGCAGTGGTTAAATGCAGCACTGCAGGCTACTGCTAGATCAGCAGGTCAGCGGTTCAAATCTCACCGGCTCAGGGTTGACTCAGCCTTCCATCCTTCCGAGGTGGGTAAAATGAGGACCCAGATTGTTGGGGGCAATATGCTGACTCTCTGTAAACCGCTTAGAGAGGCCTGAAAGGCCTATGAAGCGGTATATAAGTCTACTGCTATTGCTATTGCTATGTTCCAAGCCGATGTCCCTATGTCAAAAGCCTATGTCAAAACCTATGCCAAAAGTCCAAGGTTCAATTAAAGTTGGTTAATGACACATACTCCATAACAAAAGGAGAAGACAGGCCCCATCTCCTTATATAAGGCTTTCTCCTCAAGGAAACCACTAATAGCAATAGCAGTTAGACTTATATACCGCTTCATGGGGCTTTCAGCCCTCTCTAAGCGGTTTACAGAGTCAGCATATTGCCCCCAACAACAATCCGGGTCCTCATTTTACCCACCTCGGAAGGATGGAAGGCTGAGTCAACCCTGAGCCGGTGAGATTTGAACAGCCGAACTGCAGAACTGCAGTCAGCTGAAGTAGCCTGCAGTGCTGCATTTAACCACTGTGCCACCTCGGCTCTAAGAAATGTGTTAAGTGTTTCCGTGTTACGCTGCCTTTGAGAATGTATAAGAACGTGTGCTGAATGATGAAGGCTGTTCAGAATTTGCAATGCTAGCTATTTCGCTAACTTTCTGAACCTGGCTGCCAAATAAACTTTTCCTGTATCCTGAGAAGTCTAAAGCCTGTCATTTTCTGCAACACTGGAATGGTAGAAGGTCTGAGGCTTGAGCAAGGGGTTAAGGTCCCAACACAACTATCACATCACCTCTAGGCCTCCTTTTCATTAAGCTACACATATCCCAATTCCTGCCACCGCTCTTCATATGTTTTCACCAGATTAACTCGCCTTCACACAACACGTGTTTGTTGCGTTGTAGCTTCAAGGGCTGAAGCCAACCAAGTCTTGCATGCTTTGTTGAAAGTAGACACAGTTGTGTACCTAGGCATTGTGTAATCATTGGCACACCATAACTGGATTTTGATCATTTGTCTCTTGGGCCACAAGAACTTCATTTACTTAGCTTATGACCTGGCTGGTTTCCACTTCAAGTTTCACATTGCACAGCTAGTCCTTGACTTACAACCGCAATGGAGCCAAAAGGAGACCGTTGTTAAGTGAATTTAGCCCCATCTCATGAACTTTTCTTGCCTTAGTTGTTAAGTGTATCACTAGTGTTGTTAAATTAGCAAATTACAGGAGTCCTCGAGCCACAATCGCAATTGAGCCCAACAATTCTCTTGTTAAGTGAGACAGTTGTTAAGTGAATTTTGCCCCCTTTCACAACCTATCTTGCCAAAGTTGTTAAGTGAATCACCGCACAGTTGTTAAGTGAATCACTGTTAGTTAGTTAATAGCTACTAACAAGGTCATAAAGTGAATCTGGCTTCCTGACTTGTCCGAAGGTTGCAAAAGGGGATCCCATGGCTCCGGGCCACTGCAACCGTCATAACTATGAATCAGTTGCCAAAACGGCTGAATTTTGATCACGGGGATGCCACAATGGTCATAAGTGTGAAAAATGGTGCTAAGTCTCCTTTCCAACGGTCCCTAAGTGAACTGTTGTAAGTCCAGGTCTAGAATAGAATGCAAAGGCAGAGTTGGATGGGACCTTGGAGGTCTTCTAGTCCAACCCCCTGCCTAGGCAGGAAACCCTACACCACTTCAGACAAAGAGTTATCAAATCTCTTCTTAAAAACCTCCAGTGTTGGAGCATTCACAACTTCTGGAGGCAAGTTGTTCCACTCATTAATTGTTCTAACTGTCAGGAAATTCCTCCTTAGTTCTAAGTTGCTTCTCTCCTTGATTAATTTCCACCCATTGCTTCTTGTTCTACCCTCAGGTGCCTTGGAGAATAGTTTGACTCCCTCTTCTTTGGGGCAACCCCTGAGATATTGGAACAGATATTGCAGATATATTGCAGATATATTGCAGATAGCAGATATTGGAACTCTGCTATCATGTCTCCCCTAGTCCTTCTCCTCAAAAGTCCCCCTAGTCCTTCTTCTCCTTCTTCTCCCCTAGTCCTTCGCAAAACAAACAAGCAAACAAAACAAACAAACTAGAGACATACCCAGTTCCTGCAACCATTTCCTCATATGTTTTAGCCTCCAGTCCCCTAATCCTCTTTGTTTCTAGGTTTATTGAGCCGAGGTGGCGCAGTGGTTAGGGTGCAGTACTGCGGGCCACTTCAGCTGACTGTTATCTGCAGTTCGGCTGTTCAAATCTCACCGGCTCAAGGTTGACTCAGCCTTCCATCCTTCCGAGGTGGGTGAAATGAGGACCCGGATTGTTGTTGGGGGCAATATGCTGACTCTGTAAACCGCTTAGAGAGGGCTGAAAGCCCTATGAAGCGGTATATAAGTCTAACTGCTATTGCTATTGCTATTGCTCTTCGCTGCACTCATTCCAGAGTCTCCACATCTTTTCTACCTCGTGGCAACCAAAACTGCCTCTACCTGTACCTGGTTTGATTTGATGGACTCCCAAACGGACTGAAAATGAGTGCGGGAAGGGGGAGGAGAGGGAGAAGAGAGGAGAAGGGAGTGAATCGAAGCCCCTCCCCTCCCTCCCTCCCTCCCTCCTCTCTGGAAGTTAATTCTATCCTTATCGAGGTCATCTCAGCCTTTGGGAGATGCCAAATCCACTCCGGGTCAGAACAACCTGTGCCATCAGGAGGAGATAAGAGAGAATCTCTTGCTTCATGTTTGCTGGTGCGATATTTGCTCACTCACTTCACCACGCCCAGACCTTCGTTGAAGCTATCGGTAACCTGGGTGGACAATTTTCCAATCTGTTCTTGCCACTGTTCCAGAAGGGATTGGTCAGGCTCCGAGTTCGTTGGGGGAGTCTCCTCGTTGAGGACAGCAGCTTGAAAACCTAGGAAGGGAAGGGAAGCATGGATGAGGGCCGTTCCCCCCCCCCCCCAAAAAAAACGAGATCCTCTTTTTAAACAGATTAGCAGAGTGGGAAGGGACCTTGTCCTAGAGACCATTGAATCCACGGGAGTCTCCAACCTGGGCAACTTTTAAGACTTGTGGACTTCAACTCCCAGAATTCCTCAGCCAGCAAGGAATCCTGGGAGGTGAAGTCCACAAGAGAGACAGTTGTTAAGTGAGTCTTTTTCCCCCCTTGGGAGACTCTCCTCGCCTAAACCCCGTGGTTGTTGATAAGGTAGTCCCCCGATTGTTAAGTGAATCGGGCTTGTTGTTCAGAAAGTCGCAGAAGGGGATCGCGTGACTCCAGGACGCTGCAGCCGTCATCAACGTGAGCCAGTCGGCAAGCGTCCAAAGAGCCAGTGCTGTCCGAAGACGTCTCCGTGGTCATGTGGCTGGCAGGACTCAACCGCTGAAGGCGCACGGAACGCTGTTCCCTTCCCACCAAAGGTGGTTTTCTATTTTTCTACTTGCATTTTTTACGTGCTTTCGAACTGCTAGATTGGCAGAAGCTGGGACAAGTCACGGGGGATCACTCCGTTACGCAGCGCTAGGGATTCGAACCGCCGAACTGCCAACCTTTCTGATCGACAAGCTCAACGTCTTAGCCACCACGTCCCTTATGCCAGTGTTTCTCAACCTTGGCAACTTGAAGATGTCCGGACTTCAACTCCCAGAATTCCCCAGCCAGCATTCGCTGGCTGGGGAATTCTGGGAGTTGAACTCCGGACATCTTCAAGTTGCCAAGGTTGAGAAACACTGCCTTATGCCACCCTATAACCCGTCTTTTCCCCTTCCTCTCTTCTTACTTTCCCGTGTTTTTCCTTTACTTTGTATTTTATACGCCAATAAACTAATAATAAAAGTTAAAATGAACAATTGAGAGTGACCAATTTATCCACAGGGTTTCACTTAACCACTGTGGCATAGAAGGTCATAAAGTGGGACACACCTCCCTTCACAAATATCTCACTTAACAACAGACAGTCTGGGCTCAATTGTGTTCACACAAAAATAAACCCCCGATAGGAAATGGACCTATTTGGAGAAGTTGTTAGGTGTTTTATACCAGATTATCCTCAACTATTCGTTTAGTTCAAGGTTACAATAGCACTGGGAGGGGGGGGGGAAGTGTCTTGTGACCAGTCCTCACACTTATGACAATCTTGGCATCGCGGGATCAAAAGTCAGGCATTTGGCATGCATGGCCAATGGTTTACAACTTCCCGGGGTCATGGATTCACCACTTGTGACCTTCCCAGCTGGCTCCCGACAAACAACGTCATGCGGAAGGAAGCCAGATTTGCTTAACGACCAAGTGGTCCACTAAAGTGCAGTGATTTGCTTAATAACCATGGCAAAAAAAAAAAAGGTCATTCAATCAGGCGTGACTCCCAACAGCTACCTTGCTTAGCAACGGAAATTCTCATCCCAATTGTGGCCATAACTCAAGGACTAGTTGTCTTTGTGGAATAGAACTGATAGGTGTTCTATGAACACCTGGGAACACCCAATTAAGAATTAATTAATTTTTATAATTAATGAAACAATTAACAATTAGTAATTGAATGTTCCCCAAAAAGTTAAATAAAAATAGCCAGTTCCCCCCCCCCTTTCTAGATTTCTTGCGCGCAAATGTAGCTTAGTCTTCTCCCACCCACCCCAGCTGGCCGCCCTCCTCTGCTGACCAAATTAGCCAAACAAATTTTACTTTATGGAGCCTCCCAATTTACTCCTTAAATTAGGAGAGTTTATGAAGCGGCAGTTGGTGAATCCATTCTTTCTCAACTAAGGTAGCTAAGCCCAGTTTAACGGGGCAAATGAAAACCATCCCCAATTATTAGGATACCAATCATTTTGGTCTCCATGTGGCAGGCTGGAATACAACAGGCACAAAGCTCTCTTGAATCCAGTGCCTGGGAAAAGGGGTTCCACCACAAAACCGCGGAGGACAAAATCGCGCTCGATGAAAGCGCGCATTTGACGTCATCACAGCGCGACGAAAACATCGCGCTGTGATCGAAAAATGTAAAAATAAAGCGAAAACCTTACCCTAACCCCCCAAACCTAACCCTAAACCTAACCCTAAACCTAACCCTAAACCTAACCCTAAACCTAACCCTTAACCTAACCCTAAATCTAACCCTAAACGTAACCCTTAACCTAACGCTAAACCTAACCCTAACGCTCTAAACCTAACCCTAACCCTTAACCTAACCCTAACCCTAACCCTAACCCTAACCCTAACCCTAAACCTAACCCTTACCTTTATGTGAATCGGCTTGCTTTAATTTTAATTTTATTTCAATTTTAATTTTTTTTCGTCGCGCTGTGATGACGTCAAATGCGCGCTTTCGTCAAGCGCGATTTTGTCCTCCGCGGTTTTGACGGGTCACGGGAAAAGGCTCTATTGGGTTCTTAGCAGAACTGGGTGGAGGGGGGGGGTGTCTGTAAGATTTAGGGGCTGGAAAAGGAATCGGAGGGTCGATCTGCAGGATTTGGCAAGCTGGGTCACCATACCTGCATGTAAGTCCCTTCTTGAGACTATTTGGCAGCATCTCCTGCTGATCTTGCGCTACCAGAACCAGAACCTCGTTCTCCTCCTGCAACGGTGGCAGGTAGGAAGAGATGGGAAGCCACCGGAGAAGACTTACCTGCGAAGAAGGCCAGGGCAAGGACAATTGCAAGAGACTTCATGGTGGTATCAGCTCAGGTTCTTGTGAAGAATGAGTTAATGAAGGACCACTTGCCAGGGAATGAAGGACCAATTTATGGATGTTAGGACAAGGTGACCATCGGGGGCTATAATTTATTAACCTGGGTGCCGGAGTGGTGGGACAACAGAGGGTTGTTTTTTTTTAACTACTCCCCTACCTCATGGTTTCGTAACCCAAGATGCATAAACACACATACCGTCATTGATTCTCGGAAAAACCAGCCACACGAAGCCGTCTACATCGAAAGAGCTGGGTTTCAATTTTTTAACCGCCCCTCGAAGTCGGCACATCTTATGGCGCTGATGGGGAAGAGGATCTCTGTAGCTCAGGGTTGGCTTGAGGGGTGGGGGGTGGGTGGTCCCCTGGTGGCCTCTGAGCTTGGTGGGTTGCCTTGGAGACATTTCATTACTCAACTAGGGAGCATCATCGGTGGCAGAAGGGAGAGGGGTTTGCAGAAAGGAGGAAGAGGAGGGAGGATTGTGGGGTCCTGGGTGGTTTCTGAGCTTTTCGGATCTTTCATAACCCAAATAGATAACATCATCAGTGCCAGAAGGGACAGGGCTTTGCAGAAAGGAGGAGGAGGAGGAGGAGGAGGAGGAGGAGGAGGAGGAGGAGGAGGAGGAGGAGGAGGAGGAGGAGGAGGAGGAGGAGGAGGGGAGGGAGAATGATTGTGGGGTCCTTGGTGGTTTCTGAGCTTTGTTGTATTCCAATGGATCTTTCATAACCCAAATAGATAACATCATCAGTGCCAGAAGGGACAGGGCTTTGCAGAAAGAAGGAGGAAGAGGAGGAGGAGGGGGGGAAGGAGGAGGAGGAGGAGGATGGAGTCCATGGTGATCTTTGGGCTTTGTGTTCCCACAGACAATAAACACTCAAAAAGTCATTTGGACCCGTTTCCCACAAAAAAGAAACCTCCGGGAGCCACAAAACCCTTCCCGTGCCTCACTATTTCCTGAGCAGCCACAAAACTCGCATATGTGGTTGAATTAAACACTGTTTTCTTCTGAAACTTTTCTTTTCTTGGATTTATCCATGGTTGGCCTACTAGGGGTCGAAAAGCTCAATGAATCACGTGCCAGCAAATGTCGCCCATTGGCGGTTGTGGTGCATATTTTGAGCAACAGGGAGCCACAGCAGAGGGATGAAAGAGGCCACATGCGGCTCCGGAGCCTCAGGTTGATGATTCCTGCCATAGACCTTTTATAACCCAACTAGGTAACATCATCAGTGGCAGAAAGGGGAGTTGATTTGCAGAGGAGAGGACGATGACGACTGGAGTCCTTGGTGCTCTGAGTTTCGTTGTGTTCCTGCAGAACTTTCCTCACCCAACTATGTAACATCATCAGTGCTATAAGAGAGAGGGATTTGCTCTCATTTTAAATTCTAGCACACAAGCTAAACCCATTCTCTCCGAGCACTGAAGAAGTCCACATCTCTTAAAATTTGGATGCTTGGCAACTGACTCGGGGCGGTTGAAGTGTCCCAGGGAGGGACCTCGGTGGTCTTCTAGTCCAACCCCCTGTTCAGGCAGGAAACCTTCTACCGTTTCAGTCAAATGATTGTCCAATCTCTTAAATAACACTTCCAGTGTTGAAGAACTTACAACTTCTGGTGGCAAGTCATTCCACTGGTTAACTGTTCTCATTTTCTCCTTAAATTTACAGGATGGTTCTCTCTAGAGAAGCTTCACTTATCTAGAGAGAACTCTAGAGTTACTAGTTACTCCAACCCAGGATGAAGTCCATTTTCTGGATTCCTGATCCACAAGCCAACCAGATTAACTCGCCTTCATTCAACATGTGTTTGTGGAGTTGCGGCCTCGAGGGCTGAAGCCAACCAAGTCTTTGGAGGCTTTGTTGAAAGAAGACAACGGTTGTGTACTTCGACATTGTACAATCACTGACACGCAACTAACTCTGGGCAACAGGGTTTTGACCGCTCCATCTCTGGGATCACAATGACTTTATTTATTTAGCTTATCACCAGGATGGCTTCCACCTGGAGTTTCACCGGGGACCTTTGATCAAGTCTCAAAAGTATTTTGAAAGTGTGTTTGGGATGGCAATATTTTTCTATGATTTCGTTATATTATTCCTTGGAGTCCATCCAAGGATGAGAAAAGGAGAGATCGGTTATCGGTTATCAATTGATGACCTGCTCGAAAAGTGGCCCTTCGAAACCAGCTTCAATGGGATGTTTCTTTCCCAACCTTGGATACCATCTAAGCCAAGGATTAAACCAGGGTTTGTTTTCGGTGGAATCTGAAGACAAGTCAGCCCACAGTTGGCCCTTAATCCCTACAACACAAAGTCCTTTCTCACTTGCTACTGTTCTCTCAAGTCAAATCTGAACATGGACAGTATGTCTGTCAGGCCTGCAATTATATTCCTTTTAGAATTTTGGCCTGCCACACTTTCTCTTATTTCATTATGCTGTTTCATTAGTATAGTTGATGGGAGGGGGGAATAGATAGGAGTAGGATTGTGGAATGTATTGCTGACATTCTTTACTAGAAGCCAAGGTCATCTTTTGTCTCTGCACTTTTACACCTGACCGGAAGCAGCTGGGTGTGGACGCCAGCGTGGAAGAAGAAGATTGGACCATGTGATGGATTTGTGGGTGTGGGGACAAGATCATGAACTTTTCACTGGGTGGGATTCTGATGTCATTTTCCAGAATTGGGATTAACGCAGATGTGCTAAGATGTCTGCTTTATTAAATTGGAACTTTTAAGGATCGTTTTGCCTTGGACTCTGATTTAATTCTACATGATGCTTGAAACGCTGACTCGTGTGTGTGTTAAACATAGAAGTCGGGGTGTCCATCCGTCCTCATGGGGTTCCACAAATTCTTCTCCTTAGCCCAAAGGTGCGTTTTCCAAAGGCAACTGCACTTTCTTGAGGTTTTTTTCTCCCTTGAAGGGGTTTCGCTTCTCATCCCAGAAGCTTCTTCAGTTCTGAGTGAAGAAATTGCGTCAGTCAGAACTGAAGAAGCTTCTCGGATGAGAAGCAAAACCCCTTCAAGGGGGGGGGGAATACAAGGAAGTCCAATTGCCTTTCGAAAAAAGCACCTTTGAATGACTGAGAATCTCCACAGGGTTTTCTCCCTCGCCCCTCGCCTGCCACTGAGGTCCCCCCCCCCCTTTCCGGAAATCGGTAACGAGAGAAGGACCCAGACGGGGAGAGTGGTAGATGGGTTTTTATTGAAACCAGATATTCTGAACTTTGCAGAGGAGGGAGGCAGCTCCCCTTGTTGAGGTTGTTTTGTTTTCCATTTGCAAAAGATCCTTTTTTTTTCTTTTTGCCCCCCACTCCCCATAACTTATAAACATGATTTACACGCAGTCTCTGGTGGTGGAAGGGAAGGGGGCAGTGCAGACATTTCCCCCACAAACTCCGTAGGGCCTTGCTTGCTCCGATGGTCCCTTAAAGCTTTTTTTTTTCCATGCACAGGGCAGAGGCTTCAACTGAAGAGGGGGGGGGGTCTGTATCCGGTGGGTGGGGGGGGGAGAGTGGGGAAGGTCGGAGAAACACTGTTTTTGTACATCCAGCAAAGAAGGCAGCAAAGGCAGAGAGACAATGGCAGCTCCTGCATACCCTGAGGGTCCAGGAGGCAGGGAGGAGGGGAGGAAGGAAGGGGGCCCCCAAAACAGGCCACAGAAAATCACAATTGCTGTTAATCCTTTGGCAAACTCAAAAGGAAGGAAGGAAGGAAGGAAGGAAGGAAGGAAGGAAGGAAGGAAGGAAGGAAGGAAGGAAGGAAGGAAGGAAGGAAAGGAGGGAGCCCCCAAAACAGGCCTGAAAAAAAAAACACAATTACACTTTATCTTTTGGCAAAGCCAACAGGAAGGAGGGAGGGGGGAAGAAAAGGAGGGAGGGGGGAAGGGAGGATTTTGAGGGAAGGAAGGAAGGGAGGGGAAGGAAGAGAGGGAGGAAGGAAGAGAGGGAGGATTTTGAAGGAAGGGAGGGGAGGGGGGAAATAAGAGAGGGAGGGAGAGAGGAAAGGAAGGGAGGGGGGGAAGTAAGAGAGGGAGGGAGGGAAGGGAGGATTTTGAGTGAGGGAAGGAAAGAAGGGAGGGAGGGGGGAAGGAAAGAGAGGGAGGAAGGAAGAGAGGTAGGAAGGAAGAGAGGGAGGAAGGAAGAGAGGAGGAAGGAAGAGAGGGAGGATTTTGAAGAAGGGAGGGAAGATTTTGAGGGAGGGAAGGGAGGGGGGAAGTAAGAAAGGGAGGGAGAGAGGAAAGGAAGGGAGGGAGGGGAAATAAGAGAGGGAGGGAGAGAGGAAAGGAAGAGGGGGGGAAGTAGAGAGGGAGGGAGGGAAGGAGGATTTTGAGGGAGGGAAGGAAGGGAGGGAGGGGGCAAGTAAGAGAGGGAAGAAGGAAGGGAGGGAGGGGGCAAGTAAGAGAGGGAGGAAAGGAAGAGGGAGGAAGGAAGAGAGGGAGGATTTTGAAGGAAGGGAGGAGATTTTGAGGGAGGGAAGGGAGGGGGAGGAAGTAAGAGGAGGAGGGAGAGAGGGAAAGGAAGGGAGGGTGGGAAAAGAGAGGGAGAAGGAAAGAAGGAGAGGGGGAGAGAGAAAGGAAGGGAGGGGGGAAGTAAGAAAGGGAGGGAGGGAAGGGAGGATTTTGAGGGAGGGAAGGAAGAAGGAAGGGAGGGGGCAAGTAAGAGAGGAAAGGAAGGAAGGGAGGATTTTGAAGGAAGGAAGGGAGGGAGGGGGAAGGAAGCGAGGGAGGATTTTAAGGGAAGGAAGGAACGAAGGGAGGGAGGGGGAAAGAGAGGGAGGGGGAAGGAAGGAAGGAGATTGAGGAAGGGAGCCCCAAAACAGCCTGGAAAAAAACACAATTGCAGTTTACCTTCTGACCAAAGGGGAAGTGGGGAGGGAGGAGGTGCAATCGGGGGGGCCCCCAAACAGGCCCGACAATATCACGATTGCCCTTCCTCTTTTGGCAAAGCCATCAGGGAAGCGAGAACCAATATATCTATATATCTATACTTCCCGTCCCACTCTACAGAACAGTCCCTTGGTTTGGTTAATTGGGGATGTATATATATATATATGGTCTCGTCATAATCGGGTCTTTTCCCGTGTTAAGATTGTACACTCTTACACGGGAAAAAGACCCGAATACGACGAGACCAGCACATCTCCAGTAAAGAATCATCCCCGGAGAGAAATCTTCCAAATGCCCCAAACTCCATGGCTTCCCCAAGATACGCCAAGAAGGAACACCACTCAAGCCCACAGTCAGCTCCATAGACTCACCTCTACAGAGTCTTACACGAATACAAGAAGACCAGCATAAGCTACACCCGTGAAAATCTACGAAAACATCTCTATATCCCCAATAGAGCAAAGCAGGAGAAAGTTCTGTAGAGTGGGAAGTTTTTTTTACAAAAAACGCAGGTCCTATGGATTTTTCTCTTTGGAAAACCGTCATAGTTGGCTGTCTCTTTCCTGGAGGGAGGGAGGGGGGAAAATGGAGGGGAAATAGGGGGTGGGGGGGTGGGAGGGGGGGCGGTGGCTAAGCTCCCCTTAGCCTCAGACCTCTGGCATCCTCATCCCTGGGAAAGGACGATTCCCGAGGCTAGAGCTCCCCCTGGTGGCAGGAGACAGCCATGCATTGCCCCCACTCCGCGGATCTTGTGAACTGTTATTTTGGCCCAAAGCCCCTCGCTTCCCCCCTGCCCCCCCACCCCCCAATTCTCTGAAAACCGCCATCCTCCCCTTGTGGGTCGGAGGCCTCCTTCCTGCTCTCCGTCCCCAGATGAGCTCCCTTCCCCACCAAGGGCAGCCTCCAGCCAGGCAAGGATGCAGGCGGGAGGGAAAGGGGGCCACGAACTGCACTGAAGGTGGTGAAGAGGAGGAGGAGGAGGAGGAGGAAGAAGGAGGAAGGGCAGTTTAACCGATGGTCAGGCCAAAGCCGCACTGGAATTTGTTCTTGCGGTGGTTGAGGAAGGCGCCCATGGCCAGCGTTAGGGGCAACGGGATCAATTTCTTCTCCAAGGCGGCCCCCACAATCCAGTTGCTGTCGATGGAGCCTGGAGGACGGAGAGGAATTGGAGTCAAAAAAAAAAAAAAGATTGGGGGAGGGGAGGAACGTGTAAACAAAGGAGTGATAATTACAATAAATAACTGTAATAAATGCATATAATATAATAAAGGCAGGAGGTAGAGACAAACAGGCAGGCAGAGATGGACAGAGAGAGATCAATGGATAGACAGACAGACTGAGAGAGGCAGATGGATAGATGGAAAAATAGAGATAGATAGATGGATGGGCAGATAAATAGATGGATGGATAGACAGACAGGGATGGATGGATAGATAGATGCATAAATGGATAGTCGGATAGATAGGAGACAGAGATGGATAAAGATAAGAGATAAATGGATAGACAGACAGACTGAGGGAGATAGATGGAAAACAGATAGATGGGTGGATAGATAAGATGGGTGGATGGACAGGGAGACAGAGATGGGTAGATGGATGCATAAATGGATAGATAGGAGACAGACAGAGATGGAAAAGATAGAAAGAGATCAATGGACAGACACAGAAAAATAGATAGATAGATAGATAGATAGATAGATAGATAGATAGATAGATAGATAGATAGATGCAGTAGATAGATATAGAGATACAGTAGATAGATATATAGATTGATAGAGATAGATAGATACAGTAGATAGATATAGAAGATAGATAGATAGATAATAGAGATAGATAGATAGATTGATAGAGATAGATACAGTAGATAGATATAGAAGATAGATAGATAGATAGATAGATAGATAGATAGATATACAGTAGATAGATAGATAGATTGATAGAGATAGATACAGTAGATATAGAAGATAGATAGATAGATAGATAGATATAGTAGATAGATAGCTAGAGAGATACAGTAGATAGATATAGATATGATAGATATAGAAGATAGATAGATAGATGCAGTAGATAGGTAGATATGATAGATATAGAAGATAGATAGTGATAGATAGTGATAGATAGATAGATAGATAGATAGATAGATAGATAGATAGATAGATAGATAGATAGATAGATAGATAGAGATGATGGATTCATAAATGATAGTCAGATCGATAGGGGACAGAGACAGAGATGGATAAAGAGATAAATGGATAGATGAATGAACAGATAGATAGAAAGACAGAGATAGATAGATCGATAGCTAGAGAGAGATGGGTGGATGGACAGAGAGATAAATTGGGTATGGGAGGTTTTTTTAAGGGTCTCCCCTCTCTCAATTGCCCAGCCTGATCATGGTACAGCTGTCCAGATTCTGATCGTCTGAACTGCGTCAGTCCTAAGCGCGAGGACCGGGTTGTAAAAGTTCCTTTTGCCAGGGCTGTCGCAACTTGGAAAAGCCATTAAACAAACAGTCGTAAGTCAAGCCATCGTTTTGATTCATTTCACTGAAGACACACACACACACACACACACACACACACACACACACACACACACACATAATTCCAAGGGTTCCATACCTTTGAAAAGGAGGTTGGCTTTGGGGAGATCCAGCTGGTACCCGAAGGTCGCGCTGGTGTCTTGCATGCGGGTGCTGGCTTCGAATTCCACCCCCACCTGCAACTGGAGAGCCGGACCAGAGAGACGATAGGAGAGCCAGGTCAGTGGCGCCTGCCCCCCCCCCACACTGCAGCCCTTCCCCCTCTCCCCAAATCCCTTCAAACGACGAGGGATTTGACTGCAGCTCTTTTATAAAAGCAAGCTGCACCTTATCCCCCGGATGGCTCAATTCAGCGATCCCCCGGGGGAGGGGAGAAAGATGCAGCAGCTTTTTAAAGAGGGGGGTGGGTGGGCTTCCCTCTTCTTCCACGCATCGTCTCCCGAAAGCCGCTCACCTGGTCGCTGGCTTTGTGGTAATACGTGGCGTGCGCTCCGGCCTGTCCTACTGTCAGCGTCGCGATCCAGTTGGGCGCTGTGGAAGACGGGAGAAGGTCTTACTTGGAGGGCCAAGATTTGCATGAAATCCTCATGTAGGACCCTGCCCCAGACTGAGTGACGTCACCACTATAAGACGATCCTCGATTTACGAACACAAGAGGGACCTCGGCTTGTTAAGCCAGTGGTTCCCAAACTTGGCAACTTTAAGACTCGTGGACTTCAACTCCCAGAATTCTCCAGCCAGCAGAGCTGGAGAATAGTGATAGATAGATAGATAGATAGATAGATAGATAGATAGATAGATAGATAGATAGATAGATAGATAGATAGATAGATAGATAGATAGATAGATAGATAGATAGATTAGATAGATTAGATAGATAGATAGATAGATAGATAGATAGATAGATAGATGATAGATAGATAGATAGATGATAGATAGATAGATAGATAGATAGATAGATAGATAGATAGATAGATAGATAGATAGATAGATAGATAGATAGATAGATATAGAGCTGGCTGGAGAATTCTGGGAGTTGAAGTCCACGAGTCTTAAAGTTGCCAAGTTTGGGAACCACTGTGTTAAGCCAAGGGCTACCTGTAACAAGAGGTACAATAATTTCGACGGAAAACGTGGCCACCAAAAATAAAAGTTCAGAGAATGAAAAATTACTGTATTTTTCAGAGTATTTTTTTTTTAGGTATTTTATTAAAATTTATAGGCCGCCCTTTTCCCTGAGGGGACTCAGGGCGGCTTACAACCATTAGGGAGGGGGTACAATACAAAATAAACAATATATAAACAAGATAAGTAGTAAAAACACAACATGCATTCTACATTCAACACTCGGGTGGGGCAAATTAAGGACTTATCCCCAGGCCTGTTGGGAGAGCCAGGTCTTGAGGGCTGCGCGGAAGGCCTGGACGGTGGTGAGGGTGCGTATCTCGACGGGGAGATCGTTCCACAGGGTCGGAGCTGCAACAGAAAAGGCTCTCCTCCGTGTAGTCGCCAGTCGACATGGGATGGGATTCGGAGGAGGCCCAGTCTGTGCGATCTAATCGGTCGGAGGGAGGTAATCGGCAGAAGGCGGTCTCTCAAGTACCCAGATCCACTACCATGGAGTGCTTTAAAGGTGGTCATCAGTACCCTGAAGCGCACCCGGAGATCGACAGGTAGCCAGTGCAGCTCGCGGAGGATGGGTGTAACGTGGGCGAACCGCGGTGCGCCCACTATCACTCGCGCGGCTGCATTCTGGACTAACTGCAGTCGCCGGATGCACTTCAGGGGCAGCCCCATGTAGAGCACATTGCAGTATTCCAGCCTAGAGATCACAAGGGCTCGAGTGACTGTTGTGAGAGCCTCCCGATTCAGAGTATAAGAGTATATATGCACCAAGATTTTGAAGAGGCCTTTTAAAAAAAGTTTTTGCACTCTGCAGGCCTCCCAAAAACAGCCCGGTTTTTGTGAAAACGGGCCCGTTTTTTGTCGAAAAAAGGCCATGCGTAGCCTTTAGGAGGCTTATAGAATGCTCCTGGTTCTGCCCTCCCCAGCCCCCAGGAGCACTCTGGAAGCCTCCTAAAGGCTGTGCACGGCCATTTTTGCAAAGGGGAGGGGTTTTGGGAGGCCAAAAATGCTGAATTCAGTGTAAGAGGCACCCAGATTTTCACCCTCTTTTTTTTGGTGGGGGGAAAGGTGCATCTTATACTCCGAAAAATACAAAGACTTGAATTGTCCCGTGGGAAGTTGGCAGAGGCGAGTTTTTCTAGATCCAACGTTGGCAAATTTAAAGACTTGTGGAACTTCAACTCTCAGAATTCCTCAGCCAGCTCCGGGAGTGGAAGCCCACAAGTCTTAAAAGTTGCCGAGGTTGGAGACCCCCCTCTTCTAGATCGTCCCTCTTGGGAGGCATAAATCCAGCTGCCAAGTTCCACTTTCCCCACTAAACCACAGACATACCCAGGCTGACCTGCGCCCCCAAAGTCCAAAAATGGCTGGTGTCACACAACACACACACCCTCCCCCAAAAATTTGCGGTTGGTACCTGTGTACTTTCCAGCGAAAGACATGACGGTCCCTTCTTCCCCTGCTCGTCGATGGTATACCAGCTCTCCGCCCAGCGCCAGGCACGGCGTGATGCTTTGCAGGTAATGTGCCACTAGGATTCCTGTGGAAGGCAGATGGGAAGGAGGGGCTGTTCAATACCATGGTGGGGGGGGGGCTTTCTTTCCAGGAAAGACCCCCGCTGTCAGAAGAGGTCAGGGGCTGAATCAAGGGTCAGCCTAAGCAGGAAGGAGCTGGCAGCAGATTCGGACAGTGGGGAGGTTGGGGAGGAACATGGGCCAGTCCTGGAGGCTGGGGAAGGTCGGATGAGGGCTCTGTGTCGGACGCAGAGAGAGGGCCAAGGCCGTCTGACAGTTATCAGCTGCCTTCGGAGTCAGACATCAGTGAGGCAGAAGAACAGCTGGAGCCTGTTCCCAGTGTGCGCATGTGCAGAGCTGCCAGACGAAGGGAACAGCTAAAGAACAGGGGTCGACTTGGGAGTAAAATCACAGGTGGAAGGTGAATGGCCCCTCCCATAGGACATAAAAGAGAAGCGAAAGGGGAGGGGGCTTTTAGAGCCGAGGTGGCGCAGTGGTTAAATGCAGCACTGCAGGCTACTTCAGCTGACTGCAGTTCTGCAGTTCGGCTGTTCAAATCTCACCGCCTCAGGGTTGACTCAGCCTTCCATCCTTCCGAGGTGGGTAAAATGAGGACCCGGATTGTTGTTGGGGGCGATACGCTGACTCTGTAAACCGCTTAGAGAGGGCTGAAAGCCCTATGAAGCGGTATATAAGTCTAACTGCTATTGGTATTGCTATTGCTATTTTGCAGGAAACAATTTCTTCTGTCGTCAGATTCCTTTCAGGAGTGTGAAGATCTGTCCGTGAATCTCCGAGACTCTGTGCCCAGCCTTGCCTTGCAAAAGCACCTCCTTTGGAAAAATATTCCCATGGCAGCTTTCCAAGCTAGATAAGGTCTGTGGTCATAAACATTCCTTTGAAACACTGTTTGCTGAATGGGAATGGGAGGAATTCACCTTCGTTTAATAAAAAGAGGGTTTTTTTCGGGACCAGGAATCTGCCTCCTGCTTTTTGGGAAGCCCAGGTCAGAACGGATAGCAAGAAAAGGAATCGGAGGATGCAATCTGCTCACCTGAGCCTACTAAAACATCGGGATTCCCTAGCGTGACAGCAGTGGTGAAATCTGTACCTCGGTATTCGCTGTCCACCTGCCAGTTGACAAACTTGGCTTGCTGCGTCTGGAGAGGGTGAGCAAAGAAGACTGGTCTGCATTTGAAGAGTTACAGGAAAGAATACGTGGAGTTTGGGGTTGAACTGTGGGGGTCCTTGGTGCTCTCTGAACTGGCTTGTTTTCTTAAGAGACGTTTCAGGACCCAACCAGGTAACGTCATCAGTGCTAGGAGGGAGTGGGGCTTATGGAGAGGAGGAACAGGAAGCAGGAGGAGAAGGCAGAGGCACAGGAGGAGGAGGAGGAGGAGGAGGAGGAGGAGGAGGAGGAGGAGGAGGAGGAGGAGGAGGAGGAGGAGGAGGAGGAGGAGAAGGAGGAGGAGGAGGAGGAGGAGGAGGAGGAGGAGGAGGAGGAGGAGGAGGAGGAGAAGGAGGAGGAGGAGGAGGAGGAGGAGGAGGAGAAGGAGGAGGAGGAGGAGGAGGAGAAGGAGGAGGAGGAGAAGGAGGAGGAGGAGGAGAAGAAGGAGGAGGAGAAGGAGGAGGGAGAAGGAGGAGGAGGAGAAGGAGGAGGAGGAGAAGGAGGAGGATTATGGGGTCCTTGGTGCTCTCTGAGCTTATTTTCTTGCCGACGTTTCATTACCAAACTAGGTAACATCATCAGTGCTAGAAGGGAGTGGGGCTTATGGAGAGGAGGAACAGGAGGCAGGAGGGGGAGGCAGAGACACAGGAGGAGGAGGAGGAGGAGAAGGAGGAGGAGGAGAAGGAGGAGGAGGAGAAGGAGGAGGAGGAGAAGGAGGAGGAGGAGGAGGAGGAGGAGGATGATTATGGGGTCCTTGGTGCTCTCTGAGCTTATTTTCTTGCCGACGTTTCATTACCAAACTAGGTAACATCATCAGTGCTAGAAGGGAGTGGGGCTTATGGAGAGGAGGAACAGGAGGCAGGAGGGGGAGGCAGAGACACAGGAGGAGGAGGAGGAGGAGAAGGAGGAGGAGGAGAAGGAGGAGGAGGAGAAGGAGGAGGAGGAGAAGGAGGAGGAGGAGGAGGAGGAGGAGGATGATTATGGGGTCCTTGGTGCTCTCTGAGCTTATTTTCTTGCCGACGTTTCATTACCAAACTAGGTAACATCATCAGTGCTAGAAGGGAGTGGGGCTTATGGAGAGGAGGAACAGGAAGCAGGAGGGGGAGGCAGAGACACAGGAGGAGGAGAAGGAGGAGGAGGAGGAGGAGGAGGAGGAGGAGAAAGAGGAGGAGGAGGAGGAGGATTATGGGGTCCTTGGTGCTCTCTGAGCTTATTTTCTTGCAGAGACGTTTCATTACCAAACTAGGTAACATCATCAGTGCTAGAAAGGAATGGGATTTGTGGAGGGAAAAGGAGGAAGGGGAGGAGGAGGGAAGAGGGGGAGGAGGAAGAGGAGGAGGACAAGGACTGTCGTGTCCTTGGTGCTCTCTGAGCTGGCTTCTTTTCTTAAGAGACCTTTCGGGACCCAACCAGGTTACGCCATCAGTGCTAGAAGGGAGTGGGGCTTATGGAGAGGAGGAGCAGGAAGCAGGAGGAGAAGGTTCAAAATTTGAGAGATATTCAAAATTTGACCAGCAGGGGGTGCCAATTAGATGCCTTGCAAGAAACCATTGGACACACCTAGGAACGTAGAGTGTGGTTCCCGCAGGTGTTTCACAAGGTGCCACTGTCTACGGCACAACGCAATACGCAATCCTGGTAAACAGCCAGCGTGGCTTAGAAGGGAGGGATTCATGTTAAGTCAGCATGTTGGGAAGAAACGATCGCCGTGGCTGAATTTTATGGGGAAAGAGGGATCGGTGTGGGCCCAGAGGACACCTACCTGGAAAGCCACCTTCGACCGAACTTTATTTGTGAGCTGGTGGATAATCTGTGCATTAAGGCTGCCGCTGTTGTCCATGTCACCCACCAGCACCGGGAAGGCCTGAGAGAAACAAGCGGCATGTTTGAACAACCGAGTTTGGGAGAGACCTTGGCAGTCTTCTAGTCCTCAAGGACTAGAATTGGCAAGCAATTACAACCCATGTTTCTCTGGGAAAGGGTCTAAAGCGTCGCCAGCTAGTTCTCCGTTTACGACCGTCCGCTCGAGTTACAATGGGCACTGAAAATAAGTATAGGGGGTCCTGGACTTACAACGGAGCCCCAAATTTCTGTTGCTAAGCGAGGCTTTGGGTCAAGTGAGCTTTGCTCCACTCGGGAGATTTTTTTTTCCTCGCCACAACCGTTAAGCGAATCGCTGCAGGTGTTAAGGGAGTGTGCGCGGTCGCTAAGCGAATCGGGCTTCCCCCCTTGGCTTGGCTTGTCAGGAAGTCGCAAAAGGAGATCAGGTGAAACCTCCCCCCCCTCCCCGAGACGACGCAAGCGTCATAAAGACAAATCAGTTGCCACGCATCTGAATTTGATCACGTGGCCACGGGGAGGCGGCAATGGTCGTTAAGTGTGAAAAATGTCACAAGCCACTTTTTTTCAGTGCCGTTGTTAACTTCAAACGGGCACTAAATGAGCGACTGTAAGTCAAGGACTTCCTGTATATTGGAAAATGACATATTGAACCTCTTCCATATGAACCTGTATATTACCAATTATATTTTACTTTTGAATTCCAAAAAGGAAGATTACTACACAATATGACAGAGAGCCTAAAGTTTTACAGAAAGTTAGAAGGGAACTCAAGGGATCATCTAGCTCAACTGCCTGCTCAGTGCAGGATCTGCCAAGGTTCTTTAATACAACACAATACAATAGCAGAGTTGGAAGGGACCTTGGAGGTCTTCTAGTCCAACCCCCTGCCTAGGCAGGAAACCCTATACCGTTTCAGACAAATGGCTATCCAGCATCTTCTTAAAGACTTCCAGTGTTGGGGCCTTCACAACTTCTGGAGGCAATTTCTGTTCCACTGATTAATTGTTCTAACTGTAAGGAAATTTCTCCTCAGTTTTAAGCTGCTTCTCTCCTTGATTAGTTTCCACCCATTGCTTCTTGCTCTACCCTCAGGTGCCTTGGAGAATAGTTTGACTCCCTCTTCTTTGTGGCAACCCCTGAGATATTGGAAGACTGCTATCATGTCTCCCCTAGTCCTTACAATACAATACAATAGCAGAGTTGGAAGGGGCCTTGGAGGTCCTCTAGTCCAACCCCCTGCCTAGGCAGGAAACCCTATACCGTTCCAGACAAATGGCTATCCAGCATCTTCTTAAAGACTTCCAGTGTTGGGGCATTCACAACTTCTGGAGGCAACTTCTGTTCCACTGACTAATTGTTCTAACTGTCGGGAAATTCCTCCTTGTTTCCAGGTTGAATCTCTCCTTGATTAGTTTCCACCCATTGCTTCTTGTTCTGCCCTCTGGTGCCTTGGAGAATAGCTTGACTCCCTATTCTTTATGGCAACCCCTGAGATATTGGAAGACTGCTATCATGTCTCCCCTGGTCCTTCTTTTCATTAAACTAGACATTCCCAGTTCCTGCAACTGTTCTTCATATGTTTTAGTCTCCAGTCCCCTAATCATCCTTGATGCTCTTCTCTGCACTCTTTCCAGAGTCTCCACATTTTTTCTACATTCTTTCTTCTGCTCCTAACAACCTAGCCGGCTTCTTAGCAGCGTTTCTTAATCGTGGCCACTTTACGATGTGTGGACTTCAACTCCTAGAATTCCCCGGCCAGCCAGCCAGCCAGCCAGCCAGCCAGCCAGCCAGCCAGCCATGCTGGCTGGGAGTTGAAATCCACAATATCTTAACATGACCCAGGTTGAGAAATACTACTTAAAAGCTGAAATTGACATTGAGTCTTTTATCGATGAGCCCTTGGGCTAATCAAAGTGCAAAATCCCTGGAACGAATTATAATTACTAACATTTGATAAAAGCCATTTCAAATGGAATAAAATACGATTTAAAATGGAACTGGAATAAGATACGATTTAAAAATGGGATTGGAATAAAATGCAGCCTAAAATGAAGTTGAGATAGGATACGATAATTGAAGATGTAGATTAAAAATTTGATAAAATTGTATTTCGGTGTCACCCCTGCAATCTACCCATATCAGTTCCACATATGCAGATCTCTGAACGGCTCAGACTGGGTGGGGGGAAATGGGAGGGAAAATAGGCATCTAAGATACTCAATAGGCGTCAAAGTAGCACAAGTCGCATCCTGATTCGGAGTTAATGTAAACCTACCTCTGTGGGGCTCAGCTGTTTCGTCCCGACATATGTCGCCCCGAAGTGATAATTGGAATCCCCGACTGTGCTGAGGGCCACCGTGTGATTAACCTGAAGAAATAAACAATGGGATCTTCCGGTTAGAAAACTGGACGCCTAGGAGGAGGAGGAGAAATCTCGGCAGCAGACATGCACTGGATTAGCCGAGGGGAGGAAAAAGCACCACCAGGTGATCACACGCCAAGATCCTTGAAACAAGAAGCGTGCTTATGTAATAAAAGCGGATGCGCCCCAATGGAACGGCGTGGAGGACCCTGGACAAACTCGCTTGGGGTGGGGGGTGGGGGGGACATATGATTTGCTCACAGCGGAGTCAGCGCAGAGAGGCAGCCGGGTCTACATCGGAGCTCGCTGGTTTCCTTCGTGACTTTGTTTCCGGAAAAAACCGGGGAAGTGTCAAAGAAATTAAAATTGGGGGGAAACCACCGGAGACCGAAACCCGTCACCTCTGTTTTGAACTCGCTGGCCACGTGCCAATACTTACTTGTGAATAAAGGCACCCTAAACCCATTGGTTTTTCCAGTTAAGCGTGCACAGGAACCCACTGGCACATTATTTCCTCCTTGTGCAGTGTAAATGTGGTGCCCTGAAAGCAGAAATGGGCAAGGCGTGGCCCTCCGGAGTTGGACTACAAAGCCTATCATCCCTCTAGAAGACCTCCAAGCCTATCGTCCCTCCAGAAAACCTCTAAGGTCCCTTCCAGCTCTATTCCGGTTGATTGAAATGGCGTAGGGTCTCCTGCTCGAGCAGAGGGTCGGACTAGAAGGCCTCTAAGGTCCCTTCCAGCTCTATTCCGGTTGATTGAAATGGCGTAGGGTCTCCTGCTCGAGCAGAGGGTCGGACTAGAAGACCTCTAAGGTCCCTTCCAGCTCTATTCCGGTTGATTGAAATGGTGTAGGGTCTCCTGCTCGAGCAGAGGGTCGGACTAGAAGACCTCTAAGGCCCCTTCCAGCTCTATTCCGGTTGATTGAAATGGCGTAGGGTCTCCTGCTCGAGCAGAGGGTCGGACTAGAAGACCTCTAAGGTCCCTTCCAGCTCTGTTCCGATTGATTGAAATGGCGTAGGGTCTCCTGCTTGAGCAGAGGGTTGGACTAGAAGACCTCTAAGGTCCCTTCCAGCTCTATTCCGGTTGATTGAAATGGTGTAGGGTTTCCTGCTTGAGCAGAGGGATGGACTAGAAGACCTCTAAGGCCCCTTCCAGCTCTATTCCGGTTGACTGAAATAGTGTAGGGTCTCCTGCTCGAACAGAGGGTTGGACTAGAAGACCTCTAAGGCCCCAGAGTTGGACCACCAAGCTTATCATCCCTGCTTGTGCTGGCTAGAGCCGATAGGATATAAAAATAATATACCAACTTGCAATGAAGGAAGGAAGGAAAGAAAGAACCGGTTGATGGTATATCATTGCATTCGCTTCCTTCACTCTTGTTTTTGTTGAGTTGCCACCTGTGACACGCGTGTGCCATGGGTTCCCCATCATGGGGCCTAGACGGAAATGTTAAGGAGAAGGAACCTTAAGGGGCAGTTTTGCCGACGCTTAAGGATGCTGCTGTTTTTTAATGTTTATTTTCTTAGCACGTAATTAATTAATTTGGGATTGAGGAAAGAGTCCTATAAATCTTATTAATAAATCATTGTTTAAAGATGGCTATAAAGTTATAATACTGTGTGGGCCTGTGGAGAGGAGAGGCGAGATAAACAGTAAATAACTTTTAATCAACTACAATAATAACAAAGAAATTAATGGATAATATTTAATGATACATACAGGTGTGTTACGGATGGGTGGGGGAAATGCTTAGATATCTTACTTAACTGAATTTGTTTCAGAATAGCAATAGCAATAGCAGTTAGACTTATATACCGCTTCATAGGGCTTTCAGCCCTCTCTAAGCGGTTTACAGAGTCAGCATATTGCCCCCAACAACAATCCGGGTCCTCATTTTACCCACCTCGGAAGGATGGAAGGCTGAGTCAACCCTGAGCCGGTGAGATTTGAACCGCTGAACTGCTGAACTAACAGTCAGCTGAAGTGGCCTGCAGTGCTGCATTTAACCACTGCGCCACCTCGGCTCTTCAGAATATGTCATAAAGGTGTAATGTTATTGGAGATCTATCGAAACTGCAACGAATGCCAGCAGGTGGTTGTGTCTTTAAATATAAATGATTCTAGATAAAAAACATGTTTAAATAATGCTAACCAAATGAGAACTGTGGTACAGGGATAGTAAAATGCATAATTTTTTTCTTTCTTGACTTAAAATGTACAATTCGATTTGAATGAAGTATACGTAAGGATTGTGGAAGAAACGCACGGAATATATTTGTAACCAACCGATATGCTTTCTACAAGATGTAACGAAAGATGATTCTTTTTTGTGTGTGTGTTTTTATTTAACTAAAACAATTAAAAAAATTCTCAAAAAAAAAAAAAAAAAGAATGCTGCGTTTCGGTCGAGGGATGGTTGATCGCAGGCCGACCCATTTTAAGGAAAAGCAAGGCCGTCCAAAAGCGGAATGCAAACAGAGAAAGAATTTAATCCTTCCTCCGGGCAACTGGGAGCCCCTCCAGATCTTGCAACTTCTGCTGAGCTGCTGGGGTGCAGAACTGAACACCTGGAGGGCTGCAGGTCACCCACTCTCTCACCGCTTTGTCGCACAGTCACACTCTTACCTGAAAGTGATTGCTGAGGCCTTTGTTTACCGTTAACTTCACCCCCTCCATTTGGATAGGAAACAATTCTGCAAAGGAAGGAAAGAAGGAACGGAGAGAGAGAGATGGAGGTCAGTGGCGGCTTTTCTCCCGCTGAGCTCTGTCCTTCTGCAAAACCGGGTGTGGCCAGTTAAGGTTATAAGGTTTATTTCATTCATATGCCACCCTATTCCCGGAGGGACTCAGGGCGGCGAACAAACCCAGGGGAGGGGGGGTAGTACAGACAAGGCAAACACAACAAAACAGAATACAGAGAAAATTTAAAAACGATCAACAGTCACCCAATTCGAGCGGGGAAGGGAACTCGTCAACTCCAGGCCTGCCGGAACAGCCAGGTTTTAACGGCTTTACGGAAAGCCTGAAGGGAGGTGAGGGTCCGAATCTCCGCGGGGAGTTCGTTCCAGAGGGCCGGAGCAGCCACAGAGAAGGCCCTCCGCCGGGTAGTCGCCAATCGACATTGGCCGGTAGATGGAATCCGGAGGAGGCCTAATCTGTGGGATCTAATGGGTCTTTGGGAGGTAATTGGCAGCAGGCGGTCTCTCAAGTACCCAGGTCCAATACCAAAACTCGTGAAAAGAAAGGATGGGTGGAAACTAATTGTCAAAAGGTCTACACGATCCGTGTTTCCCCGAAAACAAAGACTGGGTCTTATGTTCTTTTGGGCCCCAAAATATGCACTAGGGCTGCAGCCACGAGGCAGGGGTCGGGGTGCGGATGGCCTGGCTGTGGGGGGGCCCTAAGGTAAGCCAGTGCGAGGCACGTAGGGCAGCTCCACTCCCCCCTGCCTTGCCTCATGGCCAAGGCACTGTGAGCAGTCGGATGGAAGGGGCGCACGACCAGCTGCGCAGGCTCTTAAGTAGGGCTTATTTTGTGCGGTAGGGCTTATAGTAGGCACGTGCGTTTTTACAAAATCCCATATAAGGAGGTGGTGGCTGAGTGGCTAGGACAGTGTTTCTCAACCTTGGCAACTTGAAGATGTCTGGACTTTAACTCCCAGAATTCCCCAGCCAGCATTCGCTGGCTGGGGAATTCTGGGAGTTGAAGTCCAGACATCTTCAAGTTGCCAAGGTTGAGAAACACTGGGCTAAGATGTTGAGCTTGTCGATCAGAAAGGTTGGCAGTTCGGCAGTTCGAATCCCCAGCGCCGCGTAACAGAGTGAGCTCCCGTGACTTGTCCCAGCTTCTGCCAACCTAGCAGTTCGAAAGCAGGTAAAAAGTGCAAGTAGAAAAATAGGGACCCCCTTTGGTGGGAAGGGAACGGCGTTCCGTGCGCCTTCAGCTTTGAGTCATGCCGGCCACGTGACCACGGAGACGTCTTCGGACAGCGCTGGCTCTTCGGCTTTGAAACGGAGATGAGCACCACCTCCTAGAGTCGGGAACGACTAGCACCTACTTGCAAGGGGAATCTTTACCTTTTTATACAGTGCTTTTACAGCCCTCTCTATGCGGTTTGCAGAGTCAACATCTTGCCCCTAGCAAACTTTGACGCACCTCGGAAGGAGGGAAGGCTGAATCAACCTTTGAGCCTGGAGAAATTTGCAGTGTCAAATTGCAGGCAGCCGGCAGAAATAGCCTGCAGTACTGCACTCTAACCACTGCGCCACCGCGGCTCATAGAGGTCCATGCCTCTGGATAAAGCAAGTTAAGGTTGTGGCTGATGCAGCAGTCGCACCGCCCGACACACAAATGCAATTTACCTTTGCATTTCCGATGGCATTCCTCAAAAGTGCCGGGGTTAGGGAGCTGGTCGCATTTTTCTTCTGCGCTGCGATCTTGCACGGGGGGAATAAGTCCGGTGACGGGAGGCATGGTGAAACCCGGCGGTACCGATACTAAGCCTGAGCCTGGCCCCGACACTGTAGGAGGGGGTGCCGGAGAGCTGGCAGCCAGGACGTTGCCCATGGTGTAAACTAGAGAGTAGGGAAAAAAAAAGCTGCTTATTACATGGCAGGGGAGTTTAGGCCAGGGATGTCAAACTCGATTTCATTGAGGGACGCATCAGGGTTGTGTTCGACCTGGGGGGGGGGGGGGCTGGGGTAGGCCTGATCAGCTCAATGTCACTCGTTTCGGGGGCTCCTGTGGTGGCTCGCGTGCGCTGCCAGCGAAAACAGGCTCCCGAGCTCCGTTTTTAGCTGCAACAACCTCCTGCAACCGTCTGCCAGTGAATATGGGTTCCTAAGCTCAGTTTTCAGCTGCAACAGCCTCCTGCAACCGTCTGCCAGTGAATATGGGTTCCTAAGCTCAGTTTTCAGCTGCAACAACCTCCTGCAACCGTCTGCCAGTGAATATGGGTTCCTAAGCTCAGTTTTCAGCTGCAACGGCCTCCGGCAACCGTCTGCCAGTGAATATGGGTTCCTGAGCTCAGTTTTCAGCTGCAACGGCCTCCTGCAACCGTCTGCCAGTGAATATGGGTTCCTAAGCTCAGTTTTCAGCTGCAACGGCCTCCTGCAACCGTCTGCCAGTGAATATGGGTTCCTAAGCTCAGTTTTCAGCTGCAACGGCCTCCTGCAACCGTCTGCCAGTGAATATGGGTTCCTAAGCTCAGTTTTCAGCTGCAACAACCTCCTGCAACCGTCTGCCAGTGAATATGGGTTCCTAAGCTCAGTTTTCAGCTGCAACGGCCTCCTGCAACCGTCTGCCAGTGAATATGGGTTCCTGAGCTCAGTTTTCAGCTGCAACGGCCTCCTGCAACCGTCTGCCAGTGAATATGGGTTCCTGAGCTCAGTTTTCAGCTGCAACGGCCTCCTGCAACCGTCTGCCAGTGAATATGGGTTCCTAAGCTCAGTTTTCAGCTGCAACGGCCTCCTGCAACCGTCTGCCAGTGAATATGGGTTCCTAAGCTCAGTTTTCAGCTGCAACAACCTCCTGCAACCGTCTGCCAGTGAATATGGGTTCCTAAGCTCAGTTTTCAGCTGCAACGGCCTCCTGCAACCGTCTGCCAGTGAATATGGGTTCCTGAGCTCAGTTTTCAGCTGCAATGGCCTCCTGCAACTCTCTGCCAATGAAAAGCTCCATTTTTGCTAGCAAAAGCACCACAGCTGGTCCACTGTTTCCAAGGTGCCCCCCCCCCCCAGGCCAAGCATCCCACAGGTCAGATCCGACCCCCGGGCTTTGTGTTTGACACCCCTAGTTTACACCTTCAGAAGGGCCCATTGCCTTCCCCAATGAGAGTCTCCAGCGCCGTCCTTTTCGGCGAACACACTTCACGCGAAACCATGGAGCAACGCCTGGCTGGTGAACAGGAAGCCTGTCAAGGGAGTCTCTTTCTTTACTCTCGTGTGGAGAGCAGATTGCAACCGTCCCCTCTGTCTAAAACGCCACAAGGAAAGGAGGCCACGCTATTCTCGATTTTGTGTCAGCCCATCAAGGACGCCAGGTGCCTTATATACTGTACATTCAGGAGAAACGGTGGCCCCCGGCTGTCCATCTAAATTATGAGTTTGAGGTCCTTCGTGGCACAGGTGCCACTGGTTCCTTCATGTTTGTCTCTGGGTTTAGGTTTAGGTTTAGGTTTAGGTTTATTAGCATTTGTAGGCCGCCCTTTTCCCTGAGGGGACTCAGGGCGGCTCACACAAAACCAGGAAGGGGGGGATACAACATTAAGATAACAACATATAATAAAATAATAGACAACATACATTCATCATTCGGGCGGGGTAACGATCCTTATCCCCAGGCCTGACGGGCGATGGGTAAATATAGGTGTGTGTGTGTCCGTGTGTGCAGAGTGATAACAATTAATCAAAGTGTGTGGACTGTGAAAATTCCTCACTAGAACTGGAACAAAGGGCAAAAATCAAACTGGGAGCGAAATCGTGATTTACAGAATAACAAGAGCTGGAAGGGACCTTGGAGGTCTTCTAGTCCAGCCCCTTGCTCAAGCAGGAGATCCTGTACCACAGTGTTTCTCAACCTTCGGGACTTTAAGTCCTGCGGACTTCAACTCCCAGAATTCCCCAGCCAACTGGGGTGGGTGTGGCCTGCATGTGATGCATCCGGCCCACGGGCCGCCAGTCACACCCCTGTCCTAGGTTGCTTCTCTCCTTGATTAGTTTCCATCCGTTGCTTCTTGTCCTGCCTTCAGGGGCTTTGGAGAATAGCTTGACTCCCTCTTCTTTGGGGGCAGCCCCTCAAAACATCGAAACACTACTACGTCAAAGAGATTCACTTGAGCTTTAAAACGTGTCGGTGGCAGAGGTGGTATTCAGCAGATTCTGGCCAGCTCTGGAGAAACGGTAGTGGAAATTTTGAGTAGTTTGGAGAACCAGCAAATACCACCTGTGGCTGGCCGCGCCCCCTTCTATTCTCTGCCTCCCGAGTCCTCCAGCTGATCGGGAGGAAATGGGGATTTTGCAGTATCCTTCCCCTGCCACGCCCACTGTGCCACGCCCACCGAACTGGTAGTAAAACAAATGTTGAATCCCACCACTGTTGCAGCATCCCCATGGTGCAACAATCAAAATTCAGATACTTGGCAACTGACTCATATTTATGACGGTTGCAGTGTCCCTGTGCCATGCAATCAACTTTTGCCACATTCGGACGAGCAAAGTCGGTGGGGAAGCCAGATTCACTTAACAACTGGTTACTAAAGCGATTCACTTAACAACTGTGGCAGGAAAGGTCGTAAAATGGGGTCAAATTCACTTAACAAATGTTTCACTGAGCAGCAAATGTTTTGCGCTGTATTGTGGTCACAAGTTGAGGATTATCTCGACATACAGAAGACCTCTCACATCCTAGACATAAAGTGTCTCAACAACTCCTCCTGTTGGGATGCTACCACAGGGCATTGCATGCGAAAACATCTAGACACTGTGGCACAACAAAACCACAGTCCACTAAAGCGCGCCCGATTAAAGCCCGTACCTGACGTCATCAGCAGCGCGACAAATACGACCGCGGAGAAAAAAGGGCGCTTTAAAAAGCGCTTTTAAAGCAAGCCGATTCACGTGAAGGTAAGGGTTAGGTTTAGGTTTAGGTTAAGGGTTAGGGTTAGGTTTAGGGTTACGTTAAGCGTTAGGGTTAGGGTTAGGTTTAGGGTTAGGTTAAGGGTTAGGTTTAGGGTTAGGTTTAGGGTTAGGGTTAGGTTAAGGGTTAGGTTAAGGGTTAGGTTTAGGGTTAGGTTTAGGGTTAGGTTAAGGGTTAGGTTTAGGGTTAGGTTAAGGGTTAGGTTTAGGGTTACGTTAAGCGTTAGGGTTAGGGTTACGTTAAGCGTTAGGGTTAGGTTTAGGGTTAGGTTTAGGGTTAGGTTAAGGGTTAGGTTTAGGGTTAGGTTAAGGGTTAGGTTTAGGGTTAGGTTAAGGGTTAGGTTAAGGGTTAGGTTTAGGTTTAGGGTTAGGGTTAGGTTTAGGGTTAGGTTAAGGGTTAGGTTTAGGGTTAGGTTTAGGGTTAGGTTTAGGGTTAGGGTTAGGTTTAGGGTTAGGTTAAGGGTTAGGTTTAGGGTTAGGTTAAGGGTTAGGTTTAGGGTTAGGTTAAGGGTTAGGGTTAGCGTTAGGTTTAGGGCTAGGTTAAGGGTTAGGTTTAGGTTTAGGGTTAGGGTTAGGTTTTGGGGGGTTAGGGTAAGGTTTTCGCGTTAATTTTAACTTTACCGCTCACAGCGTGATGTTTTCGTCGAGCGCGCTTTAGTCTACCGCGGTTTTGTGGTGGAACCTCTAGACACAGAGTCAGTTTCCCCCACCACCACCCATGCCATCACTCTGCTGAACAGGTAATTCCCACCCTGTTTTACGTCTTAAGCATATTTAACCATGCAGTATTATTTTTATCCTTCTCATCTTTCCTATCATATGGTATCATATTTTCCAAAGCAGCAGAAGGCCAGGACAACAATGGATAGAAACTAATCAAGGAGAGAAGCAACCCAGAATTAAGGAGACATTTCCCGACAGTTAGAATAAATCAATCAGTGGAACAACTTGCCTCCAAATATTTTAAATACTCCCAACATGGGAAGTTTTTAGAGAAGAGATTGGACGAACGTTTGTCTGCAATGGTTATAGGGTCTCCTGCTTGAGCAGGGGGCCTGGATTAGCAGACCTCCAAGGTCCCCCTCCAACTCTGTTATTCTGGAAATCGTGAATAGGCTCCCAATGTGGGTTTTGCCCTTAATTTCAGTTCTGCTGCCAGTCAGAAATCTTGCAGCCTTTTCACAGAGTCCCAAGCACTTTTGGTTTAATTGACATCGCTCTGCACTCAACCTCCCACCGATATTTACCTGGAAACAAAGATGGAAGGAACCAAAAGCAATTTCTGGCATGAAGGATCTCAAATTCATAACAATGTAAGTTTGTTGCTCCATCACTGGAGGCTTTTAAGAAGAGACTGGACAGCCACTTGTCTGGAATGGTCTAGGGGCTCCTGCTTGAACAGGGGGCTGGACTAGAAGACCTCCAAGGTCCCTTCCAGCTTTATTCTGATTGATTGATCTGGTCTAGGGTCTTCTACTTGAACAGGGGGCTGGACTAGAAGACCTCCAAGGTCCCTTCCAGCTTTATTTTGATTGATTGATATGATCTAAGGTCTCCTGCCTGAGCAGGGGGCTGGACTAGAAGACCTCCAAGGTCCCTTTCAGCTTTATTCTGATTGGTTATCTAGGGTCTCCTGTTTGAGCAGAGGTTTAGTATAGAAGACCTCCAAGGACCCTTCCAGCTCTACTCTGATTGGAATATTGTAGGGTCTCCTGCTTGTGCAGGGGGTCAGACTAGAAGACCTCCGAGGTCCCTTCCAGCCCTCTGCTATTCTGATGGACCGAGGCTTCCTCCCTTGCCCTGCAGGCATCTTGACCGCTTCCGCACCCGCAGCCCTCGTAGCTCCACTCAGAGCCTCTGGGCCAAAGGAAGCATCCCACCCTATTCATTCCAAAAGCTTTCCGCCAGGGGTTGCGCAAGGGACGGCGGGGAAGAGGAACCTCCGCCTGAGCCGGGCAGGGGATTCCCCGCTCGCTGGGCCAAAAAAGAGCCCATCTCCGGGCCGGATCCCGCTCTAAGGCCGCCAGGTGCTGACCCCCCTCCGGCCCCTGCCCGGCCTCCTCCGCTTCCCCGAGGGCAGGCCTTTCTTCCCCGGCCAGACCGGGCCCTCTCCCGCCCGCGCGGACCCTTCTCCCCGGGTTCCCCCACTCACGCGGCGGCGGGAGCAGCGGCAACGAGGGCTGGAGCCGGGAGACACCCGAACACGCTTGCTCCGGGGCCCCGCCCCTCCGCCGCTGCCATTGGCCCGCGAGGCTCTGGGCCCCGCCCTCGCCCAGCCTAACCTGGTCGCTATTGGCCGGCTATCCGTCAAAGCCGCGCCCCTTCCCCGGGACCATGCAAGCCCTCATGGAGTTTAGGCCTCCGCCGAGGTCCCGCCGCTTCCTTCCTCAAAGAGGGATTCTCATTGGCTGGCTGCCGGGACGTCACGCGCCGCCAAGCCTCGTCTCGATTGGGCAGGTTGCGGAATAAATCTGGTTCCTCTCGGATGATTGGTGGCTCCGGGCTGCGTTTTTCATTGGTCACTTTACATACGGAGGGGAACTTGGGGCGCCATTCGGGGCTTCGGCTCGGAAAGAGGCGGGGCTGAAGAAACAAGGTCAGCGGTGAAGAGCGGGCGCAAGGTCAGGTGGCTATCCCGACTTGCAGCGCGGCCACCAGTGAGTTTCTGGGCCAGAGGCGCCCGCGAAAACCATAGAGAAGTGGGTGGATCGCCCTTTTCGGGCCCGCTCCAACGGTTTCCATGGAAACCCTTTTAGACGGTTTCTAGGCTCCTCCTTAGGAGGAGCATCCTGGCTAAATATGTGTTTTCTTTAGGGAATAATTTCTCTCCCGCCAGTTTGATTGCAGCAGCTCTCATCTTTGCAACCGCACGTGCTGAATGGGTCGTTCACGGGGTCCTTCCACCCTATTTTCACTGCACCCCAGAAAATGATGGTTTCTAACCATCACCACTCCTGGGAGCCAAATTGTAATATTCTGGTCCCTTGGGCCATGTGAAATGAAATGGGCTTGCAAGAAGAAGATGCAACAATTTGGAGCCTCTCCTTGCAAAGTATTGGGAGATCGACTGGCCAAGTTTCCTTGCAAACTGGGTTCGTCTAGTGAAAAGAAGGATCATCATAGCTCCGTTCCAATATTTGAGGGGCTGCCAGAAAGAAGAGTCGGGTCAACCTATTCTCCAAAGTACCTGAAGGCAGGACAAGAAGCAATGGAGGGAAATAAATCAAGGAGCGAAGCAACTTAGAACGAAGGAGAAATTTCCTGACTGCGAGAACAATTAATCCGTGGAACAACTTGCCACCAGAAGTTGTGGGTGCTCCAACAATGGAGGTTTTTAAGAAGAGATTGGAGAACCATTTGGAGTGGTGTGGGGTTTCCTGATTGAGCAAGGGGTTGGACTAGAACAGGAGTCACCAACCTTTCGGACCTCAGGGACCATTAAATTCATAATTTTAAATCCCGCGGACCACGAATATGAATCTTTTAAAAAGATAAATGGTATTTAGCGTGATATAAATAATGCAAATAATTTTTCAGCGGACCACCAAAGTTTTCTCACAGTGACCACTGAACTAGAAGACCTCCAAGGCCCCTTCCAATTCTGCAGAGTTGCTTTTCAAAAATGTGCACCTATTTCTGAAATTGGTTTCTTGCATTTGTTATTTGCAATACAATAATTTCCACAGGCTTAGAACACATCTGCATTTATTCTGCTCTCCTTTCCCTGCAGTTGAGGCAAAATGCACCATGAACAGCTTCTCCCCACCCCCAACCTTCAAGGTTGCCAGCTATCATTCTTCCCAAATCCTCCTGAAGCATCAGACTTACAAATACAATGAACCTGCTGGCTGAGCAATTTAGGAACTGGGGTCCCACATTTGGAAGGCATCAAGTTTGGAAAGATTTACAAAGCTCAAGAGAGGACATTGTGCTCCCTTTTCCCATCAACAGAACACATCGTGGCAGCCACATAGATTTGGAAAATTGTATTTATTTATTTATTTTTTTAACAAACATCTATCCAGAGTATAAAAATTTCCCTCTAGTGTCCTGGCTGAAATTCAAAAGTGTCAGATTGAGGCACATAAAAGATAGCAGGAGGGGGGGGATCAGGTATAGTGTGCTTGTGTGTGACAATTGTCCCCCCCCCCATTGCCCCTGAGATTCAGGTCTTGTTAGCAGGATTAGGTGAGCAACAGGTATGACAACAAAATCATAAACACAATTAAAAAATCCCACAGTGGCAATTGGTACCCGCATCTAAAAAACAACAACACAGCAGCAGCGGCAGAGCGTAAGAAAGACTGCCTCGGAATGCTAAATTAACTCATTTTTTAAAAAAAACCTCATTTATTTAAAATGTAGTTTTAAAAACATCCAACTCAAGAACGGCGATCGGGGAAAAAACACACACCACACCCTTTCACATTTTCAGGTCAGGAGCCCCAAAGGATTAAGAGTATTAACGGAAGCAGAACCGAAGATCTGGGAATGCAAAAATCACAATTCAAATAACAGCTGGAGCCTGTGTCAGAATGCTAAAAAAAAAGAAAAGCAGGAACAGTTTGGCACACCGATTTTTACTAAACGGAGCAAGCTCCCCATTTAGAAATTTGGAAGGCTGTGCCCCCTGGATTGGGAACCTCAGTGCGGGAGCATTCAGGTCAAACTGAGTGCCACACAAGTGTCAGCGTATAAATCCTGTGAGATATATATATATATTGGCCTTCTTTGTGCAATACACAGGCGACCTTACAAACTGGTTAATTCACAACGATTTGGGGAGTGTATATGCTGGTGTTTGTTTTTTCCAAAGCTGCATCTGTAGGATAAGCCTTTTCCTAGCCGAGTTTAATTGTGCTGTTAGCCTACTTCCAACAGAACTTCTCCATGCAATGCAGTGGAATTAGGGGCAGGATTTATAAGAAGTCTTACAAAACTATTTCTGCATGATTCATTTCAGAATTCCCCATCATGCATCTGTTTCCCTTTTTTGGGGGGAAATTCTCCATGCATGGTCAGCTTGACGCTGGAAAGTCCCAGTCTTTATACCTGGTCTCAGGTATAACCTCTCTGCATATGACTTTTTTTTTAAATGTTTTTTTTTGAAGGGTTCCAGAATTAGGCTTAATCGAGCAGATTTTGGGCAAAAAAAATAAACCCCATGATGCCCGTCACTGCAGTTTTTAAAAACGCTTTGCTCAACCCTGCAATTCAGAGCATCGGAGTCCAGGATTAGATTAGGCTGGCTCCTGTGAATCTTTTTAACAAGATTCCCTGCAGCCTCGCGGTACGGGATAAAATCTGGGGAAGATGGGAGGACACTCCTCCACCCCATTGAGGTGAAAATGCAAGGCACTTACAGGTTGCAGCCCCCACAGTACGACCGTGTGTCGAGAGCGCTTCCACCTCATTGTAAACAGATTCCCCAAGCATTCAACTACATTCCCCGGATGGCAACATCCTTGCCGGAGGGGGGGGGGGGGGGACAGTTCAGAAGCAGCACAGGTTGGTTTGGAAGATCTACTAGATCTGGAGCCCTTGGAGGAAAGATCCAGAACTGAAAGTCTTAAGAAGTCAAGAGCACAGATTGGTCAAAACTACTGGAAGGCTGGAAGAAATACTGGTTCTGGCTGGATTGGCGTGGAAGGCACAGTGAAAGCCTTTTGAGCAAGAGAGGGTCTTGCCCACCTAAGGCCTGTGGGAAAGCTGGAAGGTCCGGGAGATGGAGACGGGTACCTAACAGAATATGATGGAGAAAGAAACCGCTTCTCTCCAAGACCGACACGGAGTATCTTTTTAGCAGCATCCCGGGTTTGTTTTTTTGGACTGTGGCCGTTGAGATTAGTCGGTAGATTTAGACGTACATGGCTCTGGACATCACGAAGGCCTTATCAGTGGGCAGGGAGCGCAAAGCCTCGTCGTCCTCCGCAGCCGTAAAGGAGAGAGCGTCATAGATGGGGTTGACCTGGTCTAAATATTCGTCTTCCAGACTGGGGCCGGCCTCGCTTGCCGCCTCTCGTTCCTCCAGCGTTGGTAGCTCGTGGTATCGCGGCACCTCCTGCAGAAGGGGCAAAGGAAGAGGAGGAGGGGTGGCAGTCACTAACTGGGACTATAATGCAGTCCTACTAACGACGGGCAGAAGAGTGGGTTTTTTTTTGTAGCGTTCTGAAGATGAAGCACTTCCCACAACCTGACATTTGATTATTTCTTAGATATATTTTTTTTATCCTGCCTTTATCTCTCTATATAAAAATGGTTGAGGGTTTTTTTTTTGTGTGTGTGTTTCAGCATAACTCTGGAACGCCTGGGCTGCTGAAATGAAAAGGAATGAATTGTGTCTATAGTGTCAAATGACAGTACTTTCGACAGTGATAGTGTGCATTTTGGATTCAAGTTCTGTTAAGATACAGCCTGTTGTGCCTCAAAATGGCTTCTACTCTACAGCACAGTGGAGTTGCTATGGTAACGGCTTCACAGTACTCCACAAGGGGGCTCCCTCTGATAAGGGGGATTGGTTCTTAAAAAACAAACAAGCAAGAGGGCTCCCTCTGGTATGGGGGATTGATTTGACACTATAGATATAATACATTCCTTTTCCTGTCTAATATAGGATTAAATGAATATCCGGGCAATGCCAGGTTATCAGCTAGTTTGATAAGTAATTCAAGGTGGCGGAAATACCAAATATCCCTTCCTCTCTTCTCCCCCGCTCCCTCCACAACAACAGCTCTGTGAGGTGGGTTGGGCTGAGAGAGAAAGGGACTGTCCCCTAGCCAGCTTTGAGGGGTAAGAGAGAACTAGAACTCACTGTCTCCTGGTGAATTGGCACCAAGTCACCCAGCCGTCTTTCAGGCCTAAGGCTGGATTAGAACTCGCCGTCTCCTGGGTATTGGCCCAAAGTCATCCAGCGGGCTTTCAGGCCTAAGGCGGGACTAGAACTCACAGGCACCTGGTTTCTAGGCCAGCACCTTCCCCACGACTCCCAGAAGACCCTATGTGCGACCCGACTGAACTTGGCCTGGTTCGCACAACCTCCTAAGACAATGGCAGAGGTGTCAAAGCACATTATACTAAACGACAAGGTCCACAATCACATTTTACCACAGTCTATCGTGTTGTGTGAATCCGCCGAGCCCCACAGCGGCCTGGTCTCAACTTTAGAAAGCAAGATAACCCTGAGCTAAAAGATGTGGCTATTTAAGGTTGCAACATGAGAAACTGAGGCACCAACCACATTGCATCTATGGAGGGAGAAGGCAGATGCTGCCGTCTTCAGCTTCTCCATACTTGCTAGAGGTAGATCATCTTTCTCTCTGTCACGAGGACTAGAGACTTGTGTTACTTAAGGAAAAAAGACAGCCAGGAGTCTCCGAATTCTTACACGCACATCCCCGATTACCCACCCTTTTGAGGTCTGGTTTCTGATGCGCAAGATGAAATTTGGGAGGGCTTATGTACATTTATACAAGAGCCGAGGTGGCGCAGTGGTTAAATGCAGCACTGCAGGCTACTGCTAGATCAGCAGTTCAGCGGTTCAAATCTCACCGGCTCAGGGTTGACTCAGCCTTCCATCCTTCCGAGGTGGGTAAAATGAGGACCCGGATTGTTGGGGGCAATATGCTGACTCTCTGTAAACCGCTTAGAGAGGGCTGAAAGCCCTATGAAGCGGTATATAAGTCTACTGCTATTGCTATTTATGTACGTACACTGAGAGCACACGCACCAAAGACAATGTCAACTTGTAAAGCGCTGCCATGACTATTATCAGGTTGGCATTTGAAGGAGGATTCCATGTATACCTTCGGCCAGAGTCGGATCCCATATTTCTACAACCTTGTTGGTGAATGTGATTTATGACCCAGACAGAGGGGAGGGGACACAGGGGTAAAAGTTCAAACGCAGTTAAGCGGAAATCAGTTTCGGCTCTGCAGAAGAACATGCCAGGATGTTGATCCTAATAAATGAATGGATTTCTTTTGAACTTTGTCTCGAGGCTCGTAAATTAATTAGGTCATCTTCTGGGAACTTCACAGACAAATTCTCTGTGTGTCCAATCACACCTGGCCAATAAAGAATTCTCCTATTCCTATTTCCATTCCCATTCTATGTTTGATGTGAAGATTCTTGCCATAATGCCCACCCAGTTCTCCGCCTTCAACCCGTTTTACCAGATTTCCCCCTCACCTCTTTCGCGGTGGTACCGACCCCTCCAAAGAGATTGTCCGTGACGTTGGGTTCATAGTAAGGAGCTTTGAATGGGAGGCTTTCAGCTCCAGAGGCGTTGTCAACCTGGAATAAACCAGAGAAGTGGTGAAAGACAGGATCGCACCTAAGCTGACAGGATATATTGCCTTGAAGAGTTTGAAAGCACCTAGTCCAGGAGACCCTGCCATGGACCCTATTACTATTGGTAGTATCCTTGCTTGCCTTTGCAGGATAAATTTCTATTTATAGGTCTTCGTATTTTGTTATCTTCTCCAGTTCTTTCTCTTCTATTTGAGGCACTGCCAATTATTTCTATTATTATTTTTATATACTTCATTCATTAAACAAGAAACTCAGCCACCTGAACATTCAAAAATGCCTCACAAATACCATTGACTGGTGCTAATGGTTGATACGGGTTGCTGCCAGCGTCCTAGGTATTAACAAAGGACCTTCTTAAAATATGTTCCGAGTAACGCCGTTTTTTGCAGTTCCGCTGGTGTTTCTTATAGCAATAGCAGTTAGACTTATATACCGCTTCATAGGGTTTTCAGCCCTCTCTAAGCGGTTTACAGAGTCAGTATATTGCCCCCAACAACAATCCGGGTCCTCATTTTACCCACCTCGGAAGGATGGAAGGCTGAGTCAACCCTGAGCCGGTGAGATTTGAACCTCCGAACTGCAGAACTGCAGTCAGCTGAAGTAGCCTGCAGTGCTGCACTCTAACCACTGCACCACCTCGGCTCTTGATGTGTTTTCTAAAGTTCTTGGGCATGGTACCAAGTACCCCGATGACAATAGATTATCACTGTTGTTGTTGTTATTATTATTATTGGCAGTCCCCGACTTATGACCCACAGTTGAGCCCAGAATTTCTGCTCCTAAGGGAGACGTTTGTTAGGTGAGTTTTTTTTCCTCCTATTTTACAACCTTTCTTGCCACAGTTGTTAAGCGAATCACTGCAGTTGTTTTAAGTGAGTAAGATGGCTGTTAAGTGAATCGGGCTTCCCCATTGACTTCGCTTGTCACGATGTTGCAAAAGGGGGGGGTGTCACATAACCCTGGGACACGGCAACCATCATAAAGGTGAGTCAGTTGCCAAGCATCTGAATTTTGTAGGCATTGGATATGTCTAGTTTGAATGAGAAGAAGGACTAGGGGAGACATGATAGCAGTCTTCCAATATCTCAGGGGTTGCCCCAAAGAAGAGGGAGTCAAGCTATTCTCCAAAGCACCGGAGGGCAGAACAAGAAGCAATGGGTGGAAACTAATCAAGGAGAGAAGCATCCTGGAACGAAGGAGCAAATTCCTGACAGTGAGGACAATTAACCAGTGGAACGACTTGCCACCAGAAGTTGTGGATCCTTCATCAGTGGACCTTTTTTAAGAAGATATTGGATAACCCTTTGTCTGAGGTGGTGTGGAGTCTCCTGCTTGAGCAGGGGGTTGGACTAGAAGACCTCCAAGGTCCCTTCCCACTCTTGCTATTCCGAAAGCAGATGCCTGCAGACCACGCTGGGAGCAGAGTTGGCACTTACCGGCTCTGTGTCCTCCGACAGTTGGCAAGGAGGGGGCGGCTTGTACGCTGGGGGTCCTTCCAAACTGAAGAGGCAGCAAGAAATAGCAGTTAGCAATAGCACTTAGACTTATATACCGCTTCATAGGGCTTTCAGCCCTCTCTAAGCAGTTTACAGAGTCAGCATATCGCCCCCCAACAACAATCCGGGTCCTCATTTTACCCACCTCGGAAGGATGGAAGGCTGAGTCAACCCTGAGCCGGTGAGATTTGAACAGCCGAACTGCAGAACTAGCAGTCAGCTGAAGTAGCCTGCAGTGCTGCCTTTAACCACTGCACCACCTCGGCTCCGTTTAGTAATTTGTTTTACATTTATGCACGGTGCCAACCGATAGAACGGGGTTGAGATTGGAGTGTTTGCTTTCACACAACTGTGGGAGGGAGGGGGGGGGGGCGGCGGCGCTGAGGCTCCCCAGATGTTGTCAAATTCCAACACCACGCACTTCCAGGCAGGTGAAGCAAGATCTGGGGCAGCCTCCCCCTCCATCAATTCACGCTTTAGATTTCTGGGCTGCCTTCTGCTTAAGAAGTTTTTCTTCACGACAACCCTGTGGGGTAGGGTGAGACAGGCGAGCACCTGGCTCAAAGTCACCAGCATCTTCATCATACATTAAGTCAGAGGTGGATATATTTTGGATTGTGGGGGGGAAAAAGGAGGATAATTGGGGGAGTCTCAGATCTTCCCCCACTTACAGAGTTCGGGTTTTGATTGGGAGGATGCAAGACTTGCCCCGCCTCCTTTCGGCCCCACCCCTCCTTGCTTAGAGCTGAAGCCCCACCCATTCACGCTATGCAGCTCCGCTCCAGGGTTTACACCAAGGGTGGGCAGCTGGCAACTTTACGACCTGTGGACTTCAACTTCCAGAATTCCTGAGCCAACCAGGAGGGGCAATGATGGCCTCTTTACGACCTGTGGACTTCAACTCCCAGAATTCCTGAGCCAACCAGGAGGGACAACGATGGCCTCTTTATGACCTGTGGACTTCAACTCCCAGAATTCCTGAGCCAACCAGGAGGGGCAATGATGGCCTCTTTACGACCTGTGGACTTCAACTCCCAGAATTCCTGAGCCAACCAGGAGGGACAACGATGGCCTCTTTATGACCTGTGGACTTCAACTCCCAGAATTCCTGAGCCAACCAGGAGGGGCAATGATGGCCTCTTTACGACCTGTGGACTTCAACTCCCAGAATTCCTGAGCCAACCAGAAGGGGCAATGATGGCCTCTTTGCGACCTGTGGACTTCAACTCCCAGAATTCCTGAGCCAACCAGGAGGGGCAATGATGGCCTCTTTACGACCTGTGGACTTCAACTCCCAGAATTCCTGAGCCAACCAGGAGGGACAATGATGGCCTCTTTATGACCTGTGGACTTCAACTCCCAGAATTCCTGAGCCAACCAGGAGGGACAATGATGGCCTCTTTACGACCTGTGGACTTCAACTTCCAGAATTCCTGAGCCAACCAGGAGGGGCAATGATGGCCTCTTTACGACCTGTGGACTTCAACTTCCAGAATTCCTGAGCCAACCAGGAGGGGCAATGATGGCCTCTTTACGACCTGTGGACTTCAACTCCCAGAATTCCTGAGCCAACCAGGAGGGACAACGATGGCCTCTTTATGACCTGTGGACTTCAACTCCCAGAATTCCTGAGCCAACCAGGAGGGGCAATGATGGCCTCTTTACGACCTGTGGACTTCAACTCCCAGAATTCCTGAGCCAACCAGGAGGGACAACGATGGCCTCTTTATGACCTGTGGACTTCAACTCCCAGAATTCCTGAGCCAACCAGGAGGGGCAATGATGGCCTCTTTACGACCTGTGGACTTCAACTCCCAGAATTCCTGAGCCAGCCATGCTGGCTCAGGAATGCTGGGAGTTGAAGTCCACAAGTTGTAAAGATGCCATGGTGGCTTACTTCTGGTTAATACTCAAAGCAATGCAATCTTTGACGGAAGGAGGCCTGTTCCCACTGCGAGCAAATTCAGGGTGTGTGTGTGTGGGTGCCCTCTTCCCTCCACCAGTCCCCCTTCCCCTCTCGGCTTGGCTTCCCAGCTCACTTACTCGTCCTCCTCGGGATCCATCCGGTTCTTTTGCTGCTGCCGACAGATGAGGATTCCGGTGGCCACCACCGCCAGGGCCACGATGGTGGCTATCAGGCCTCCGATGATGCCCCCTGTAGTGGCTGTGCCAACCTCGCTGGGCTTTTCTGGACAAGGGAATGAAAGCAATAACCTCAGTAAAAGACAATGCAATTCTGCTCCATGGTTCATCCATCAAGGAGTCTGGGACCTATACATAGCATGTTACAGGCAGTCCTCACTTAACGACCACGTGCTAAGTGATGTGGTCGTTAAGTGAGTCACGCCCAGTTTTACAGCCATGGCCTTCGCTTAATGACTGCCAGAAGAAACATCATAAAATCCAAGCCACCAACTTGGCTAAAATGTACCCAAACATGAAGCCGACCTGCTGGAAGTGTAAAAAAGTACAAGGGATTTATTATCACATATGGTGGATCTGCCTGGAAACACAAAAATATTGGGCCAAAATTTGGAAATGGGTGCAAGAAATTACAGGAGAACAGATAGAATACAAACCCAAAATCTTTCTGCTAGGAATAATCAAAGGGAAATATGCAAAGAAAATTAAGTACATATTAACACATCTGCTAACTATAGCTAGAATAGCATTTGCCCAATGCTGGAAACAAAATAATACCCCTTCGGACGAATTAGTGATAAAAAAAACCTTTGGATTGTGCAGAAATGGACAAATTAACACGGAAATTAAAAGATAAAGAAGAGTCGGAATATTATGAAATTTGGAACAATTGGTACAAATGGCTGCAAAACAGGAATAAAATTAATTAAGCCAAAAAACAATATATATAAATACATATAGAACTGTGTAGAAAGGTGTGTAAATATAGAAGCGAAATATTATATACATGTACAGGTATGATGACAGAACAATGTAATGACTGTAAGGTGTTGTAGAAGGGAAAAAATAATTTTAAAAAATCTGCTAATAAAAAAATAAAATAAATAAAAATAAAATCCAAGTCAGTCACATGGCTGATCTTTGTTTACGACCGTAATGGGCAAGCTCCCCAACGGTTGTAATTAGAGGACTATCTTTACTCCAAGGTATTGTTTTCTTCAAACTAGGCCAGTGGTTCCCAAACTTGGCAACTTTAAGAATTCTGGGAGTTGAAGTCCACAAGTCTTAAAGTTGCCAAGTTTGGGAACCACTGAACTAGGCCATCTTCAGGTAGTCCTCGACGTATGACCACAATTGAGGCCAACCTTTAAGTCTGGTAGGCGAGGCAGTTGTTAAGTGAGCTTTGTTCCGTTTGACGGCAGCTGCTAAGTCAGTAAGGTGGTCGTTAAGTAAATCTGGCTTCCCCCGTTGATTTAGGGACCCGGGGATATTGCCACTGTCGTAAATACGAGTCAGTTGCCAGCGTGTGAATTTGGATCACATAGCCATGGGGATGCTGCAACTGTCATAAGTGTGAAAACTGGGTCATAAGTCACTTTTTCCAGTGCGGTTGTAACTTTGGTCACTAAACAAACTGTTGTAAGTCGAGGACTACCCATAATGGGTTCCGGGAAGCCGGATTCCTTGGTCCTGAGGCCTTCCCACCAAAATGGCTCCTTCCCACCTCCAACAGATTCACAACGTCCCACCTCTGCTGTCCATTAAGCGAGTCTGCCTCAGTTTCCCAGAATCCTAGACTTTTATCAGGGTTCACGCCCGCCTGAATATTGTTTATTATTTGGCATCTCCCGGAGTCAATTAAATTGGGTGGATCTCTTAATTTGATTAGTTAATTCTTCCCTTTCTGAGCATTGAGCTGTCATGCAAAATATTTCCGGCTGTTTCTTCACCGGCGCTGGCTTCAGCCCTCACGGAAGCGTGTTTGATTCACGGCTAAACATGTGGCGCAATCTCAGATGCTCTGCAGTCTCAGAATCACAGAGTAGCAAGGGACCTTGGAGGTCTTCTAGTCCAACCCCTTGCTCAAGCAGGAGACTGTATATACCGTTGGAGACAAATGGCGGTCTAATCTCTTCTTAAAAACCTCCAGGGAAAATATAATTTAGAGTGTTTTTCAACCCTGGCCACTTTAAGATGGGGATGGACTTCAACTCCCACAGTTCCCCAGCGAGCTATGCTGGTTGGGGAATTCTGGGAGTTGAAGTCCACCCATCTTAAAGGGGCCAAGGTTGAGAAAACAATGCTGGCTGGGGAATTCTGGGAGTTGAAGTCCACCCATCTTAAAGGGGCCAAGGTTGAGAAAACAATGCTGGCTGGGGAATTCTGGGAGTTGAAGTCCACCCATCTTAAAGGGGCCAAGGTTGAGAAAACAATGCTGGCTGGGGAATTCTGGGAGTTGAAGTCCACCCATCTTAAAGGGGCCAAGACTGAGAAAACAATGCTGGCTGGGGAATTCTGGGAGTTGAAGTCCACCCATCTTAAAGGGGCCAAGGTTGAGAAAATAATGCTGGCTGGGGAATTCTGGGAGTTGAAGTCCACCCATCTTAAAGGGGCCAAGGTTGAGAAAACAATGCTGGCTGGGGAATTCTGGGAGTTGAAGTCCACCCATCTTAAAGGGGCAAAGGTTGAGAAAACAATGCTGGCTGGGGAATTCTGGGAGTTGAAGTCCACCCATCTTAAAGTAGCCAAGGTTGAGAAAACAGTGCTGACTGGGGAATTCTGGGAGTTGAAGTCCACCCATCTTAAAGGGGCCAAGGTTGAGAAAATAATGCTGGCTGGGGAATTCTGGGAGTTGAAGTCCACCCATCTTAAAGGGGCCAAGGTTGAGAAAACAATGCTGGCTGGGGAATTCTGGGAGTTGAAGTCCACCCATCTTAAAGGGGCAAAGGTTGAGAAAACAATGCTGGCTGGGGAATTCTGGGAGTTGAAGTCCACCCATCTTAAAGTAGCCAAGGTTGAGAAAACAATGCTGGCTGGGGAATTCTGGGAGTTGAAGTCCACCCATCTTAAAGGGGCCAAGGTTGAGAAAACAGTGCTGACTGGAGAATTCTGGGAGTTGAAGTCCACCCATCTTAAAGGGGCCAAGGTTGAGAAAACAGTGCTGGCTGGGGAATTCTGGGAATTGAAGTCCACCCCCTCTTAAAAGTGGCCAAGGTTGAGAAACCCTGTTCTGGCTCGCCTGTTGCACTTTCAGCCACCAGATGGCGCTTCACTCCTGCACGGCAACCTTTCAGCTTATTTTCCCAGCAGAGTTCTGGTTGAACCTGCCTTGAATATATATCAAATTGTCTATTATTCACCCCTTTGCAAACAGGGAAGAAGAAGAAGAAAAAGAGAGAGTTGGCACAGCAGGGTTTTTATTGGCTGCCTCCTCTTACGTCTTCAGCTGTTGGGCCTCGGGGACATCTGGGTGAGAATGGGAATTCCCCAAGTGAATACAGATATCGTGCTGGAATACGACAAGCAAGGCATTTGGGGAATTCAGAAGGAATCAGGTTTCCTAGTTTCCAAGCAACTGTACCACGCACGAGTTAGCGTTGGAGCCGGACACAGAGGTTAACGTGCCATAAAAAAAAAACCAAAACACCAAGCTGGCATTTTCCCTTTCTTGAAATCAAGTTTCTAGTCCTTAAGATACACGTCAGCAGGGGAGGCATAGTCAGAAAGCACAGGATCAGTTTCCCAGCTATCACTGGCCGAGGGACCTCCAGCTGCTTTGCCATTGGGCTCTCCAGCTTGCCAGCCTGCCCTAGGAAAAACAGCTGGGTCTGGCGACGGAGCTATTTGGTTGGCCTCCAGATGTGCAAAGGCCCCCCACCTCCACCCCCATCCCACTGCCACACTGCATCTGGAGGGACCCAGCTTGCAGAAAGCTGCCTTAAGAAAGAAAAACAACCAGCGTAGCTTCTCTGGTTCTTAGCATTCACAATAGGGCCGCAATTCTTCTCGGCTTTAAAAGGTTTGGAAATGGTTGAAATCCGTAGATATTCCTTAGGGAGGAGGGAGCCACCTTGGGAGAAAGGGTCTCACCCAAATTGCCCACCTAGGCTCTTCATAAGAGCTCGATGCCCAGTGGGGAATGCCTACAAAACAGGATGTGGTTTATTTATTTTGTTTATGATCTGCATCCGGCCCTTATTGTTTTTACAAATAACCCAAGGCGGCAAAACGTATCTGACACAGCTTCCTCGTCCTGTTTTTTCCCCACAACAACAACCCTGTGAGGTGGGTTGGGCTGAGAGAGAGGGGGGGGAGGGGAGAGACTGGCCTAAAGTCACCCAGTTGGCTTTCACGGCTAAATGGGACTAGAACTCCCAGTCTCCTGGTAATTGGCCCAAAGTCACCCAGCCGGCTTTTCTGCCTGAGGTGGGACTAGAACTCTCCGCAACCTGGTGATTGGCCCAAAGTCGCCAAGCTATTTTCCATGTACCAAGGGCAGGACTAGAACTCACAGACTCCTGGTGATTAACCCAAAGTCACCCAGCTGGCTTTTCTGCCTGAGGGGGGGACTAGAACTCACAGTCTCCTAGTAATTGGCCCAAAGTCACCCAGCCGGCTTTTCTGCCTGAGGTGGGACTAGAACTCTCCGCAACCTGGTGATTGGCCCAAAGTCCCCAACCTATTTTCCATGTCAAGGGCAGGATTAGAACTCACAGACTCCTGATGATTAACCCAAAGTCACTTGGCTGGCTTTCATGCCTAAGGTGGGACTAGAACTCACTCTCACCTGGTGATTGGCCCAAAGTCACCCAGCTGGCTTTTCTGCCTGTGGTGGGACTAGAACTCACCATCTCCCGATGATCGGCCCAAAGTCACTTGGCTGGCTTTCATGCCTAAGGTGGGACTAGAACTCCCAGTCTCCTGGGGATTGGCCCCAAAGTCACCCAGCCAGCTTTTATATCTAAGGCAGGACTAGAATTCACCCTCTCTCATTTTCAACCTGATGCCTTAACCACCCAATCAGGGGCAGGAACAGATAAAACAACCCTAAGCCCTAAATAACGGAATAACTATTCTTTCACGTCCGTTTCCTGTCAATCATCCAGGCCCCAGAAAACCAGCGAAGGGCAAGGACAAGTGTCTTTTTTTTATTTTATTAGCAGATTTTAATTATTATTTTTTCCCTTCTACAACACCTTACAGTCTTTACATCAACACTGTTATGTCATCAACAAGATTGGCTAAAATATACCCAAACATGAAGCCGACCTGCTGGAAGTGTAAAAAAAATACAAGGGACTTATTATCACATATGTGGACCTGCCCGGAAACACAAAAATATTGGGCAAAAATTTGGAAATGGGTGCAAGAAATTACAGGAGAACAGATAAAATACAAACCCGAAATCTTTCTGCTGGGAATAATCAAAGGGAAATATACAAAGAAAATTAAGTACATATTAACACATCTGCTAACTACAGCCAGAATAGCATTTGCCCAATGCTGGAAACAAAATAATACCCCCAACAACTTTGGATTGTGCAGAGATGGACAAATTAACACTGAAATTAAAAGATAAAGAAGAGTCGGAATATTATGAAATTTGGAACAGTTGGTACAAATGGCTGCACAAACAAGAATAAAATTAATTAAGCCAAAAAACAATATATATTGTTATTGTTTCGCTGATAACGGATAAGAGCCTGTGGCCTAATGGCTAAGATGTTTGCCTAACATGTAATATGGTTAACACATCTGCCTAAGAGGCAATAGAGCACAGGTTCAAATCCCACTAAGTGTATGGCTAGCTGATGAGAGCTAAATAGCTTGAAATAGATCTATACTAGTCTCCCTTTATTTATTTATCAGCACAAATACAACACATATATACCAGGGGTTGTGACTTTAAATATATACCTTTCACCCTGGCCTGGCTGATAAGGAGTCGAGCTCTGTAGCTCAATGGTTAACACATCTGCCTAAGAGGCAATAGAGCACAGGTTCGATTCCCAGCAAGGGTATGGCTAGCTGATGAGAGCTAAATAGCTTGAAATAGATCTATACTAGTCTCCCTTTATTTATTTATCAGCATAAATATAACAAATGTAACAAAAAGGCAACAGTAAAAAATATTGGGTTTCTGTCTGGATGGTCTCTTGTGACGAGCCGAAGGACAGAGAGTGGAAGTGTGACCTTCCTCCCATATTTGGGCATACCAGGGGTTGTGACTTTAAATATATATTAGATTTTTACAACCCCTGGTAAGCCCCAATTATGGGAGGAAGCTAACTGCTTCCATCATCTGTCAATTGGCTCGTCACAAGAGTCCATCACGACAGAAACCCAATATATATATAACTGTGTATAAAGGTGTGTAAATATAGAAGTAAAATATTATATACATGTACAGGTATGATGAGATAACAATGAGGACGAGTGTCTTAAGGTCCATCCAAACTTCCCCTTTGCGTGCAAAGAGTTTCAGAAACTCCCACCTGGCACACCTGGAAACTTACAGGCGACCTTTCCTGTGTCATCCGATGGCTTGCCAGCTTGGCATGGGCATCCCAGCAACAGATTTACGCCCCCCCCCCCAACTCCACAGCCCTCCCGGGGAGGGGGAGAGCCATAATTACACACAGCCCCATACATTATGCATGGAGGCGCTGGGAGCCAGGGGCCGCTTCTCTTGCAAGCAGAGCTCCAAATTCTTATTTTTAGATCCGAGAGGAAAGTTTCCGGTGGAATTCTTTTGACGCCGGCTCGCATGCCAAGAAGCTGGGCCGGTTAGGGATGCCGAAGGAAGAAGAGAAAGGGAAAGATGAAGGGCGGGAGACGAGAGGAGGAGAAATAATTGCTTCCCTTGGTAGAGAAAGATTTGCCTAGTTCCCCCCCCACCTCCCCAAGTCAAGGAATGAAGATAAATTTGGGACGGGCTGGCACATCTGGGCACACGAGATCAGAGGAATCGCTCTACAGGTTGAGGCCCTAAGGGAAAGGTTCCCCTCGCACATCTGTGCTAGACGTTCCCGACTCTAGGGGGCGGTGCTCATCTCCGTTTCCAAGCCGAAGAGCCAGCGCTGTCTGAAGACGTCTCTGTGGTCATGTGGCTGGCATGACTCAACGGCGAAGGCGCACTGAACGCTGTTCCCTTCCCACCAAAGGTGGTCCCTATTTTTCGACTTGCATTTTTCACCTGCTTTCGAACTGCTAGGTTGGCAGAAGCTGGGACGAGTCACGGGAGCTCCCTCCATTACGTGGCGCTAGGGATTTGAACCACTGAACTGCCGACCTTTCTGATCGACAAGCTCAGTGTCTTAGCCACTGAGCCATGGCATCCCTAGTTCATCAGACTAGATATACCCAATTCCTGGCCGAGGTGGTGCAGTGGTTAGGGTGCAGTACTGCAGGCCACTTCAGCTGACTGTTATGCAGTTCAGCGGTTCTAATCTCACCGGCTCAAGGTTGACTCAGCCTTCCATCCTTCCGAGGTGAGTGAAATGAGAACCCAGACTGTGGGGGCAATATGCTGACTCTGTAAACCGCTTAGAGAGGGCTGAAAGCCCTATGAAGTGGTATATAAGTCTAACTACTATATGTTTTAGGCCTCCAGTCCCCTAATCATCTTTCTCGCTCTTCTCTACACTCTTTCTAGAGTCTCACCCTCTTTCCATCATGGCGGCCAAAACTGGATGCAATGTCCCAGTCCCTCCCAGTTTATCCTCCCTGGTAAACCGGTCCCGAAGGACAGGTGTGTGCGCACACACCTGCGGTGTTGATGATGTCATTTCCCACCTTCTCTCGTTCTATCCACATCATCCACTTTCACCTTTTCAGCCTACGCCCTGCCCAGCCTCCATCCAGCCCTGCTTCCATCCGGCTGGGCAGAGGAAAGGGACTAAGGGCCAGGCTGGTGTAGGTGACTCAACCAGCTCAAAGGCCACCTGGGAGGACATGAGATCATGCATCAGAGGCTGATATGCTCTCGGCGTGCAGGAGGAAGCAAGGTCAGCCCCAGGAATGATGGGGTTTAGCTTCCTGGACTAACCTGGGGGAAGAAAGGATGAGTTGGTTCTGGGGGCAAAGGACCAGTGGCAGGAAGAAACATCTGGCTGGAATGACTCTTCCTCTTCCCATGAGTACAGGTGGTCCTCGACTTACGGCCACGACAGAGCCCGACATTTCTGCTGCTCAGTGAGTTTTGCCCCAGTTTACGACTTTTCTCGCCACCGTGGTTAAGCGGATCACTGCGGTTGATACGTTAGTAACCTGGTTGTTAAGTAAATCTGGTTTCCCCTACGGGCTCGTTTGTCACGGAAAAGGAGATCGCACGACCTCCGGGACAAAGCGACGGTCATAAAAATGAACTCTGTGTGTGTGTGTGTGTGTTCCGGCATAACTCTGGAACGTCTCGAGCAATTTCAACCAAGCTTGGTACACAAATGACTTACTCTCTGGAAACAAATACCGTACAGGTAAGACGCCCCTAACACCCCTCAGGGTGTGTGTTCTGTTAAGATACAGCCTGTTGTGCCTTCAAATGGCTTCTACTGTACAGCACACTGGAGTTGCCATGGTAACAGCTTCAGAGTACTCCCTCCGCTAAGGGGGAAAATCCAACATTAGAAATTACGTTTGGTCTAGACATTTCCCCCCTATAAATCAATACCCAGGCAATGCCAGGTTATCAAATAGTCTTGTATATAAAGCAGAGGAATCCCACTGGCATGGATGACGATGCCTAGTTGGGTAATGAAACGTCTGCAGGAAAACAACTGGAAAAAAAGAGACTATTCTTCATTTTTCACCCGTACAACCCACAGCAGCAGCCTCCTTCGGATGCTTGGCAACTCACATTTATGACGGTCGCGTGTGTGTGTGTGGGGTGTCACGCGACCCTCTTGTGCGACGTTCTGATGGGCGAAGTCAATGGGGAAGCCCGATTCACTTAACAGCCATCTTACGGGGAAGATGGGAAGCCAGAGTTGCTTAACAAGCCAACGCGGTTTGTCAATTAACAATGGAAGCGATCTGCTTAACAACGGTGGCGGGAAAGGTCGTACAACGGGGGAAAGCTCGCTTTAACAACCGTCTTGCTCAACAATGGAAGTTTCGGAAGACTCAAACGGGGGACGTAAATCGAGTATACATCGGGGTCCCTCTCTCATCGCCTGGGAGGGCTACCCCGTCCTCCAACATGCCTCCCTGCGGTGCAGGCCGAGCCCGTGGCAAACCGGTTCCTTGCCCAGAGGAGCCGTTGGGGGGAGCTGGGATCGAAAGGAAGCCTTTGGCTGCAGAAGGAAAAAAAAACGCCGCGGTTGTCAAACCGGTCAAACCGGAGCGATTAATCCACTTTATCTGCTCGGATAATCCACGCTTGTCAGGTGCTTCCTAGGAAACAGGAGGGACTCGGGGGCCAGAGAGAGCCAGGTGGGGCACGGGGAAGCCAATGGGTGAGTCAGACAGGTGGGGCAAGGAAGGAGAGAAGGAGGGGGAAACGAAGGGGAGCGAAACCTGGCCGTTCTCATAAAAGAGAAGGGGTTTCGGAGAAGGAAAAACCGAGAGTCCGAGGTTCAGTTCCGGCAGGGAACGAGCTCAAATTCTCCAGGCGTGACAGCAAAGATACCCATCCACGCCCCGAACTGGGCACTAAGGGGAAGGGCGAGGAGGGGGCAGGGGAGGGAACCCAAGCTTGGCTCCACTTGCAATCTGCATGCTTTATTCTAGTTTTTAGGGGGGGGGGTGTTTTTGCATGCTTTGCCCGCCCCGATATCTGGCAGGGCTTCCAATGGGGCACCTGCCAAATTCTTTTGTTTTCCTTTATTTGTATATCCTGCTGTTTATTTTATTTTTTTATCAGCAACTGAAAGTAAACAACTCAAAGCTCACATTCCTCCTGCTATTTTGTCCGCAACGACAACGACCCTGTGAGGTGGGTGGGGATGAGAGAGAGAGAGAGAGAGATGGACTCGCTCAAGGAGGGACTTAGAACTCACAGTCTCCTAGTGATTGGCCCAAGGTCACCTAGCTGGCTTTCATGCCTAAGGCAGAACTAGAACTCACCGTCTCCTAGTAATTGGCCCAAGGTCACCTAGCTGGCTTTCATGTCTAAAGCAGAACTAGAACTCACCGTCTCCTAGTAATTGGCCCAAGGTCACCCAGCTAGTTTTCATGCCTAAGGCAGAACTAGAACTCACAGTCTCCTAGTAATTGGCCTAAAGTCACCCAACTGGCTTTCATGCCTAAGGCAGAATTAGAACTCACAGTCTCCTAGTAATTGGCCTAAAGTCACCCAACTGGCTTTCATGCCTAAGGCAGAACTAGAACTCACAGTCTCCTAGTAATTGGCCTAAAGTCACCTAACTGGCTTTCATGCCTAAGGAAGAACTAAAATTCACAGTCTCCTAGTGATTGGCCCAAGGTCACCCAGCTGGCTTTCATGCCTAAGGCAAAACTAGAACTCACAGTCTCCTAGTGATCGGCCCAAAGTCACCTAACTGACTTTCATGCCTAAGGAAGAACTAGAACTCACAGTCTCCTAGTGATTGGCCCAAGTTCACTCAGCTGGCTTTCATGCCTAAGGCGGGACTAGAACTCCCAGTCTCCCAGTTTCTCGCCTTGTGCCTTAACCACTGGACAAGCCGGCTCCCTTTCTCCCAGACCATCATAATCCCCCCCCCCGCCCCTGGTATTTGGAAACCTGATGGGAGAGACAGCCTAAAGCTTCGGGAAGGGAGCAGGAGAGGAGAGTGGTCGGGGGGTACACCTTGTTCCTCATCTAAACCCCACCCGCGCCCCCTGGCATTTCGTTTCATGCCAGGAGCGTGAGAGAAACCCAACGGAGAATCTCGCGGCGGTGCCAACCCTTCTACGGGAATGCCAAATAAAACTGGCTTCTCACTGTATTTCCTTCCAGAGTTTCTGCCCCTCCCTCGGGAATGTCTTTGCCCGTGTTTACATGAAACTGGACAAAAAGGGGATAAAAAAAAACAGGCTGTACTTTCGGCCTCGGGAGGGGGAAAAAGTGAGCAGATGTGGCCACCCCTGGAGTCAGGGGGGAACCACCGAGCCCGAGAACCCCGTGACTCGGAATCGAAAGCTGGAGTGTCAAACTTGAGAAGGACACACACACACACACAAACACACCGGTCTGCCTTTTACACCACTCGTTCCCCCCCCGCTCTTGCAATCTCAGAACATTTTTATTTTATTTTATATTTTATTGCCGCCGCAGAGGCCAATAATCCCCTGCACCCCTACCCAGCAGAGCCGATACCAGAAATATTTCCAACCTCAATAGGTCGTGCATTGTTTCATGTGGCTTTTGGGGGGGGGAGGGAGGTTGATGGGGGGGGGAATGAAGAGGGGAAGGGTTGTTACTGGGTGCAGAATGTTCTCGAAAACCTGCATTATCCCCTTAAATAGCTAAGCCACAGGCAGAGGAGGGGGAGAGTGGGGGGGGGGGAAGGAAAGAAAAGAGGATGTAGATAGTCTATTCCTGAATTTTATTTTTATTTTTTTGCCGCGCCGTAGAGAGAATCTCTTTTAACCTGACTTGCGGCTTGTGGAAAATAATCAGAAAGCGGCACTCAACTCATAATAGGATCGGGAGATATTTATCCGAGCTCTTTGGAAACAGCGCGGGGACAAAAATAAGTTGGCTGTCACTAGGCGGGAGCGGAAAAATATTGCTCTGCTGGTCTTGTTGTATTCGGGTCTTTTCCCGCGTTACAATCTTACACGGGAAAAGACCCGAATACAACAATACAACAAGACCAGCATGTGTGTGTGTGAGTGTGTGTGTGCATTGTGTCACAACCCCTGGTATGCCCAAATATGGGAGGGAGCATACTGCTTCCCTTTTTTGTCTATCGACTCACTCTGGGAGCCATCCAGGCAGAAAGCCTTTTTTTTTATGTTGCCTTGTTACATTTGTGTTGCTATTTATTTATTTATCAACACAATTGCAACACACATACCCATATATATGATAGATAGACAGATACACACACTCACACACACACACACACACACATATATACACATCCATGCATCCATACACACAGACACATATACACATATACACATGTACACATGTACACGTGTGTGTGTGTGTGTGTGTGTGTGTGTATATATATATATATATATATATATATATATATATATATATATATATATATATATATATATATATATATATATATGTTATATTTATGCTGATAAATAAATAAAGGGAGACTAGTATAGATCTATTTCAAGCTATTTAGCTCTCATCAGCTAGCCATACCCATGTTGGGAATCGAACCTGTGCTCTATTGCCTCTTAGGCAGATGTGTTAACCATTGAGCTACAGAGCTCGACTCCTTATCAGCCTTTAAATATATATATACTTTAAATGGTGTGCCTAGTATGCCATATAGCCCAGGTTCAAATCCCAGTAAGGGTATGGCTAGCTGATGAGAGCTAAATAGCTTGAAATAGATCTATACTAGTCTCCCTTTATTTATTTATCAGCACAAATAAAAAATAAAAAAAACAAACATATATATGTGTGTATATATATATATATATATATATATATATATGTATGTATGTATGTATGTATGTATGTATGTATGTATATATATATGTATATATATATATATATATGTATGTATGTATATGTATGTATGTATGTATGTATGTATGTATGTATGTATGTATGTATGTATGTGTGTATATATATATATATATCCATCCAGGCAGAAACCCAATATTTTTACTGTTGCCTTTTTGTTACATTTGTACAAATATAACAAATGTAACAAAAATATATATATGTGTGTATGTGTATGTGTATGTGTATGTGTATGTATGTATGTATATATACATACATACATACATACATACATACATACACACATACATAGACATATATACACATGTATTTAAATCCTACCTTTTTTTAAAAAAAAAATCCCACTAGTTTCACCTTGCAATCCACCCTTCCTAAAATCCGGCGTCAACAGTAGACTTCGTTTTGCAAAGAACACGATTAAAAATTAACTTCGTGCGATCTTGGTTGTTGTTTTTTTTTTTGCCTTTCCAAATCTCGACTGAAAACATTTTTCTGCACGTAACCACCAGGGCTGAAGCGAAAAGAGGACAGACGGTGAAGGAAAACGGCGTGCTTTGCAGAATTTCTGAACAACAGAGTTGGAGGGGACCTTGGAGGTCTTCTAGTCCAACCCGCTGCTCAAGCAGGAGACTCTATACCAGCGGTGAGCCACTCGTGGCTCTGGAGCTGCATGTGGCTCTTTCATCCCTCGGCTGCGAATGCCCGTCGCCTCCACCATTGATAGGGCTTTCAGTTAGGGCAGGTAGAGGAAAAAGGACGCCACACTAGGAGGAGACTCTATGGTGGGGAAACCGGACCTCCAGCCAGAGAGGAAAAAGGAGGCTGTGCTAGGAGGAGACTCTATGGTGGGGGAACCGGACCTCCAGCCAGAGAGGAAAAAGGAGGCTGTGCTAGGAGGAGACTCTATGGTGGGGGAACCGGACCTCCGGTCAGGAGAGGAAAAAGGAGGCTGTGCTAGGAGGAGACTCTATGGTGGGGGAACCAGACTTCCGGTCAGTAAAGGAAAAAGGACGCCATGCTAGGAGGAGACTCTATGGTGGGGGAACTGGACTTCCAGTTAGGAGAGGAAAAAGGAGGCTGTGCTAGGTGGAGACTCTATGGTGGGGGAACCGGACTTCCGGTCAGGAGAGGAAAAAGGAGGCTGTGTTAAGAGGAAACTCTATGGTGGGGGAACCGGACTTCCGGTCAGGAGAGGAAAAAGGAGGCTGTGCTAGGAGGAGACTCTATGGTGGGGGAACCGGACTTCCGGTCGGCTCCAGAATTGAACGGGGGAGCTTCCGTTTAGGACCTTGGTGGCTCTTTGAGTGTTTAAGGTTGCTGACCTCTGCTATACCATTTTAAATAAATGGTTGTCCGATCTCTTCTTCAAAACCTCCATTGGTGGAGCACCCACGATTTCTGAAGACAAGGCATTCTATTGATTAATTGTTCTAAACGTCAGGAAATGTCTCCTTAATTTTGTTGGGAGAAATTTATGACAAGATAATTCCTTAGCATAATGTTTAGGCTACTCTTCCTACGTTTTCATTCACCACGTGGCTATGATTTGCTTTAAACCAGTGTTTCTCAACACCGGGCATGTTTGGGGCAGGTGGACTTCACTTCCCAGAATTCCCCAGCCAGCCATGATGGCTGTGGAATTCTGGGAGTTGAAGTCCCCCCCCCCCTCAATCCTAAACTTTCCAAGGTTGAAAAACACTGGTTTAAGCCATTCCTAGTTGAGTTCACCAACTCATAAATGCTTAATCGACAAGAGCACAATGGCCGAAAGTGGTGCCCATTATTGTAAATACATCTTTTTTTAAACTACTGGATGGCAACAGGACGTGGGAGGTGAAAATCCAACTGATAAAATATTTCGGAGATGTTGGGAAGCTTCCAATTTCACTTCCCCCTCCAGAAAACGGAGAAGGACCTTGGCAACAACGCTTAGATTCTTTCAACGCATTTCTCTCCAAAGCCTGCCACGCGGCCGTCAACACCAACAATCGGAGAGCATGCAAAATAAATTGGCAAACAAGTCTTAGACAATCTTGATTCCTTCGACACCGGATGACTGCACACTTACAGCGGTGACTCACTCGAAGAGTAGATTTGGCCACTGCAAAATTGTCACCCCAGCTCTCGCCTGCCCGTATCAGAAACCCATGTAAACATTGGTAAAGATAAAAGTTCCCCTCGCACATCTGTGCTAGTCGTTCCCGACTCTAGGGGCGGTGCTCATCTCTGTTTCAAAGCCGAAGAGCCAGCGCTGTCCGAAGACGTCTCCGTGGTCATGTGGCCGGCATGACTCAACGTTGAAGGCGCACGGAACGCTGTCCCCTTCCCACCAAAGGGGGTTCCTATTTTTCTACTTCCATTATTTACGAACTGCTAGGTTGGCAGAAGCTGGGACAAGTCACGGGAGCTCACTCTGTTATGTGTGGCGCTCGGGATTCGAACCCCTGAACTGCCAAACTGCCAACTTTTTTCTTATTGACTAGCTCGGCATCTTAGCCGCTGAGCCACCGCAGCCCGTAAACATTGGTAGATATTTTTTCCCCACCCCAAGTCACAAGGGGCTGTGTTTGGAAAAAAATCTCCCATAGTAACCTGTTGCCAGCTTTGCGACGACACCGGGCTAATTATAAACGCCGTCCTGATTTGGCTATTAATATTCCATGAACTCTGCCCCGCTTTGAAGGAAGAGGACGGATTTCTTGTAAATGGAATATCATGCGACACCCAATGAAAAACCACTGCAAGGGTTTACGACTGGTCTTAAGTTGTTTGCATGGTGAGCTAGCCATGCATGGGGTTTATTTTTAGTTTCCTGGTGAGTAAATTCGGCTGTGGGTGAAAGGACACTTCCCTAAGATTTCAACTTTTCCTCCCGAGACATAACCAACTCCAAATTTGCTTGAGTGAGGACTGAGTTTATGCTTCACACTAAATTATTGGTGGTTCAACAACCATATTGTTGGTGATTCAGTGCTTTGGGTTTGCACATGCTAAACCATGCGCCAAGCTTTACAAATCCCAGTGGGTGACTTCACAGCCTCCTCTTCTCTGCAAAAAAGCCCACTCCCTTCTACTAGCACTGATGATGTTACCTAGTTGGGTAATGAAACGTCTGCAAGAAAACAGCCAAGATCAGAGAGCACCAAGGACCTCACATTTCTCTCCCTCCTCTCCACAAACACCATTCCCTTCCAGCACTGATGATGTTGCCTAGTTTGGTAGTGAAACGTCCACAAGAAACCCACCAAGATCAGAGAGCACCAAGGACCCTATTGTCGCCTTCTTCTTCTTCTTCTTCTTCTTCTTCTTCTTCTTCTTCTTCTTCTTCTTCTTCTTCTTCTTCTTCTTCTTCTTCTTCTTCTTCTTCTTCTTCTTCTTCTTCTTCTTCTTCTTCTCTCTTCCTCCTCTCTTCTTCTTCCTCCTCCTCTTCCTCCTCCTCTCTTCTTCTTCTTCCTCCTCCTCTTCCTCCTCTCTTCTTCTTCATCCTCCTCCTCTTCCTCCCCACAAACCCCACTCCCTTTTAGCACTGATGGTGTTACCTAGTTTGGTTGTGAAACGTCCACAAGAAACCCACCAAGATCAGAAAGCACCAAGGACCCCACATTCCTCCTCCTCCTCCTCCTCCTCCTCCTCCTCCCTCCTCCTCCTCCTCCTCCTCTCTTCTTCTTCTTCTTCCTCCTCCTCTTCCTCTCCACAAACCCCACTCCGTTTTAGCACTGATGGTGTTACCTAGTTTGGTTGTGAAACGTCCACAAGAAACCCACCAAGATCAGAGAGCACCAAGGACCCCCACATTTCTCCTCCTCCTCCTCCTCCTCCTCCTGTCCGCAAACACCATTCCCTTCTAGCACTGATCATGTTACCTAGTTGGATAATGAATCATCTGCAAGAAAACCACCAAGCTCAGAAAGTACCAAGGATCCCACAGTCCTCCCCCACCCACCCTCCTTCTCTCCACAAACCGCACTTCCTTCTAGCACTGATCATGTTACCTAGCTGGGTAATGAATCATCTGCAAGAAAACAACCAAGCTGAGAGAGTGCCAAGGTCCCTACACTCCTCCTCGTCTTTGCAAACCCCGCTCCTTTCTAGCGCTGATGTTGTTACCTAGTTGGGTCTTGAAACGTCTGCAAAAACACAGCCAAGGACCTCATATTTCCTTCTGCTTGGGCTCTTCTGCTCCTACCGCACCCAACGCAATCTACTTTCACTGAATTATCTTCTAGGGATAGAGGTATATTTTACTCCATTGATATGTCTTTCCTATTTTCCCCAGGGTTAATTAAACCAAACCTATGCAAAGCAAGCTCAGCTATATGATCCACGCGTGGCTGAATCCAGCTGGTTTTAATCCACTCAGTTTGCATTCACACAACACCGTGAGTTAGTCGTCAATCGTGTGTTGGGTTGACAGAAGACACAAATCCAAAAAACCAAGGAATCCATTTGTGGCAGTGGTGGAATTCAGCTGGTTCGGTGGCGACCTACGGGTGATTCATGCACCACCAGACCAAACAACTTATGAGAACACTAGCTGGATACCCATGCTCTGCTACAAAACTGTTGTGGCCCAGCAGGAGCCGTTGGAGCTGCCACCAGACTCCGACAGCGAGGGGCCCTATGAGTCGGCTCTGGAGGATGTGGAGGACCCTGGACAGGGTTCCGACTCTGAGCAGGGCGCAGAGAGGCTGGTTGGCCACCCGGAGGCGCCTGAGCCTTGGATCAGTGGGGAGGAGACAAGGGAGAGTGATCCAGAAGCCAGCAGTGAGTTGTTCCTGGATGCATGCCATCAAAGAGCTACTAGGCGTCAGGAACAATTACGCAATTACAGGAGGTGATTGTACTCAGCTGATGATCATTAGGCTCCTCTCCAGACTATAAAAAAGACTGCTTGTGGACACGCCCCTCTTGCAGAAGTCAACGCATTGACTAAAGAGAACTGTTGTAACTAACTTGGCAGGCTGGATTGCTGCCAAGGTTTGTCTGAGTTGCTGCCAAGGTCCTTATCTGTTTGTTTGCTTGGTTTTCAGCCACCGAGATTGTGGTCTTGCTAATTAAAGTACATTCCAGTTAAGCTTGTCTCGGCATTCGGTACTGGATGGAGGAGGGGGGTCAGAACACAAAGCTATGTGATTGGGCTCCTCTCCTGTCCCCTTCTCTCCTTCAGGCTTGTCCCCCAGAGGCCTCTCCTATCTTATCCCTTTCTCTCCCTCAGTCTAACTCAAGTTTTTTTCAGGTGGGGAGGGGGAGTAGAATGTCTAAACTGCCATCCCGCAGGCCGGATGAGCCACACGTTGGCCACACCTGCGCCCAAGTGGCAGTTGGAACAGAGTTCTTTTCAGGTGGGGAGGGAGAGTAGAATGTCTAACTCCTTAGCATCAGATTGTGTTAATAATAATAATGTAAGACATACAAATGATCTGATGGTCATTTCGAAAAATCCTTTCTTAGTGAGCACCTAGAAGCCAAAAAGAATATATGGGCCAAATTTCAAGTTTGTAGGTTTTACGGTTCTGGAGATTGTGACGATGCGTAAGTGGTATTTTGCTTTTATAGAGAGAGATTATGGATAGAACATCTGACTCTGAGTCTTACAAGGATATGGTGTCAGGCCTTGACCTTGTTACAACCTCTCTCCAAAATTTAGCGCTCTAAGCCATTTTAATGGCCTTTTAAGTAGCAACAGCTGGCAAGCGTGTCTTCCCAGACCACATCCCGGATGGGCCGAAGGATGAAAATCATCGGTTATGGGTTTCAACAACACATCCAAAAATCCGTGGAGGGATTTCACGATTTGCAACAAGGGTTTAGCGGGACCCGGTCCTGATGTGGAGAGAGATGTCAACAGCTGGGTGAGAAGGAACAACTGGACCACATGTATGGCACATTAGCCAAGCCCTCCGGCCAAACCCTTCAATAACATGGATGTGTTTCCCCGGCCAGCAATCATGATGAAATTTCACCAAGCTTTTTCCGGCGGCAACTGCTTACAATGGGGATTTAAGATAACTGGATCGGGATCAGATGCAAAATAATCCTTTGGGATTCTGCAAAGTTTCACCAAATTGCAAGCCATCCAAATCTTGCAGGAGGAGGTGGGAATTTCTTACGCTTCCATCTAACGTTTTCATCCTACCAGCCAGGTTACCACCGATCGGGGGTGGCTGATAAAAAACGTGGGAAATGAAATAATAGGGACGTAAAGATAAGATGCGGTTTCCTTCCATCGCGGTTGAGGCCATGCTGCGAAGTGGAAGCGAGAATGGTTGGCCAGGACAGAGAGGCGCGGAGAGAGCTAGGGAACGAACCGTGTTAAGTAGAGATAGCTCTCGACTTACAACGGTTCGCTTAGCGACCGTTCCAAGTTACAACGGCACTGGAAAAAAGGGACATGACTATTTTTCAGAGTTCCAATTTTTGTAGCAACCCCTAAGTCACTAAATAAATCAAGGATGATCTGTACTGTCCATTTTCTACCCTGTTGGACTGTTTGGGGGTTTCATTTGAACCAACCCACCCACCCATCCAACTATCCATCCATCCACACATCCACTCACCCACTCCCTTAATTTCTTGCATTTTAGAAACCATGAATTTGCCCCGATCCCATAACTCTCCCTTCCCTCATTGCGCAAAAAAACTGGGTCATTCCAGCTGTTCCTCAGCGGTTAACTCCCAACATCAGCCTTCACCACTGACAGTGGGAGATGCTGGGCGGAAACGATTTAACATCTGGAGCCCTACAGGTTTTCCAGTCCCACTTGTGCCCCTGCCCCCCGTTAAGATTCCCCCTTGTAAAAAAAAAAACCCCAAAAGGGGGCTTCCTAATTACGACAGTAGGCAAGCACAAAAGAGGTGCCTCCCCCCAGGGTTGGGGGGGAGGGAGGGAGGGAGGGAGGGAGGGAGGCTTGACGAGGGTTGTTAGATTTTAATGTAATATGATTGCACATGTATACTGTCTTCTCTTATTTTTTTCTTTAAAACTAGGATATGTTAAGTATACTGATATGGAAGCATAAATACCATCAACATAGATTGGAGTTTGCTCAGAAGCGGAAATACACCAAGTGAATGAGAGGAAGAGTGGGAAACAGAGGAGAGAAGAAAGATGGGAAGAGAGGGATAGGAGAGAGGGTAAGGGGGGAAGATGAGGAGGATAAGGAGGAGTGGAATGGAGAGAGAGGAGAAGGAGAAAGGAAGGGGAAGTAGAGTAGAAAAGGATGGAAGGAAGACAGGATGTAGAAGAGTCGGAAGTAGCGGAGAGAAGAAAGAAAGGGAGAGAGGGATAGGAGAGAGGGTGAAGGGGGAAGATGAGGTGTATAAGGAGGAGTGGTAAGGGGAGAGAGTAGAAGGAGAAAGGAAGGGGAAGTAGAGTAGTATGGAAGCGGAAATACACCAATGAGAGGAAGAGTGGGAAACAGAGGAGAGAAGAAAGATGGGAAGAGAGGGATAGGAGAGGGTAAGGGGGGAAGATGAGGAGGATAAGGAGGAGTGGAATGTAGAGAGAGGGGAAGGAGAAAGGAAGGGGAAGTAGAGTAGAAAATGATGGAAGGAAGACAGGATGTAGAAGAGTTGGAAGTAGAGGAGAGAAGAAGATAGGAAGAGAGGGATAGGAGAGAGGGTGAAGGGGGAAGATGAGGAGGATAAGGAGGAGTGGAATGAAGAGAGAGGAGAAGGAGAAAGGAAGGGGAAGTAGAGTAGAAAATGATGGAAGGAAGACAGGATGTAGAAGAGTCGGAAGTAGAGGAGAGAAGAAAGATAGGAAGAGAGGGATAGGAGAGAGGGTGAGGGGGGAAGATGAGGAGGATAAGGAGGAGTGGAATGAAGAGAGAGGAGAAGGAGAAAGGAAGGGGAAGTAGAGCAGAAAAGGATGATGGAGGGAAGAAAGGAGGTAGGAGAGAGGTAGAAGAAAGAGGTGTATGGACAGCAGAAGAGCTAACAATGGGTTTTTATCTTTCTGGGTGTTGATGACAAGAGGAACTGATGTAATTACTACTTAATACAATAGGATACTGGCTATGTAACAGTATACATGTGATTGTGTGTTATGAAAATGGAAAATAAAAAAGTATATTAAAAAAAGAAAGAGGTGCCCCCCCCTCCCTCTTAACGGTTCCGTCTCTCTTCAAAACAGCCTCTCGGTCGCCCACCTGCCGATACAGCGGGGCGTTCGGCTGGCTGCTTTGAAGAAACGTGCGCTCCTTCGCGAGGCGAGACAGGTGGCCGCGGAGACATGTTGGGAATCGACAGCTCCGACAGTTCGGAAGCCACAGGGCACCTGTTCTCGCCAACGGAAGACGTTCTGAAGGTTGCTTAGAAGTGGCTGTCATGCAACATTGGAAGAGGCGGGGGGCGGGTTGTTTAATGCCCAGAAATACAGAACCGGGGGGGGGGGGGGGGGAAGGCAACCATGACAAAGTTGTGATTTCTACCTTTCCGAGTTCTTCTAAATTTAGAAAAAAGACCTGCCAGCAAGTTAAAATCGGAAGAACAGACCGACCTGTTCCAGAATTAAAATACCAGGGAGGGTTACGAGAACTTGAGCGTGGCCACGCTCACTCTCCGCCCAGGGTAAAAGGGGAGGGAGGGGAGTTTAAAAGGAAGGGAGAACACCCCAATAAAGCAGCAATTAATAAATTTCCGCAGGTCTATCCCCGGCCAACTGTTTAACCATCTCTATTTAGCTTTTGTCTTTGGACGTGGCAAGTGGGCACATTTCTATGTATTTCCATCCCATTTATTTACTTACTAGCTGATAATCCGGGTTTTTATTTATAGGGGGGAAAATATCCGGAGCAAACGTAATTTCTAATGTTGGATTTTCCCTCTTACCAGAGGGCGCCCCCTTGTGGAGTAGTGTGAAGCCGTTACCATGGCGACTCCACTGCGCTGTACCGTAGAAGCCATTTTAAGGCAGTACGGTAGAAGCTCTTTGAAGACACAACAGGCTGTATCTTAACAGAGGAGTGTTAGGGGTGTCTTACCCCCACAGTATTTGTTTCCAGAGAGTAAGTCATCTGTGTACCAAGTTTGGTTGAAATTGCTCAAGGTGTTCCAGAGTTATGCTGGAACATACACACACACACCACTGTCTGTCTGTCTGTCTGTCTGTCTGTCTGTCTGTCTGTATATAGTGGTATGGGGGCCTGGGTCACTGGAACCGGCAGTGATCCAGGCCTGCCACGCCCCCAAACCGGTTCCCCGGTCTCTTCTGGTAGTCATCGACTTACAACAGTTCATTTAGTGACTATTCAAAGTTCCAACGGCGCCGAAAAAAATTGTCTTATTGCCACTTTTCACACTTAGCATCATGGTTGCATCCCACAAGGTCACACGATTTACATTCGAATCAGTGGTGGGTTCCGGATCCCTTCCAACCGGTACAATTGGAATGGACCCGTTGGCATCCACATGGATGCACACAGCGCGCGTCTTAGCGCCTCCACGAGCATCCGTGATGCTCCAGCTGCTCTGCAGAGCATTGCGTATGCGCTGTATATGCCCTGCACATGCGCGGAAGCCTTGCAAAACAGGTAAGGAGCTCGGGCGGGCAGGCCCTCCAGAGTATCATACTAGAACAGTGTCCGGTGCTCGGGCAGGCTCCGGTACGCCCGTACAGGGGCGTACTGCCTGTAACCCACCACTGATTCGGATGCTTGACAACTAACTCACATTTATGACGGTTGCAGCGTCCCAGAGTCCTGCGACTTCTGTTTTTATGACCCCCTGACAAGCAATATCAATGGGGAAGCCAAATTCCCCTAACGACCACGTGACTAATTTAAGAACCGTGGCAATTCTCTTAACAAACGCGGCGAGAAACATCGCAAAATGAGGCAAAACTCCCTCCCCAGACATCTCCCTTAACGACACAAATGTCGGGCTCAACTGTGGTCGTTAAGTCGAGGAGTACTTGTATTCTCATTTGGAAATATTTTTTGTTTCGTATTGTGGCGGGGCGGGGGGTGGGGGGTGGGAAGAGAAACTTTCCTGCAGAAAGAAATACCGTTCCGGCATCTTAATGTCAGGCTAAGGCCGCATCAACCGAACCGCCATGGCTCCCAGATGCCTGGGAGACATGATTAAATAAATGCAGAAAATGTCTATTCATATCACATTAAGAATTGCAGAATCTGCTGGCAACCTTGGAGGGGTTGAGAGGGAGCCGCATCCCAAACCATTTGGGAGCGTGATCAGGCCGGCTGGTGAAGTAATGAGACTACCTGGCAGTTCTGTACGGTTGTTGAAGGAAATGTAAATGTGTGTTAAATCAAAGTCGGGTTTTCTCCTGTTATCGATCGGCTTTTCAGATGTCCATTTGCCCCCCATTCTCTCCCCCCCCCCCCGCATTAAGGACCTGCACTTTTGAATCTCCATATCTCTTTCTCTGGCCACCATGCGATTGTATCTGCTGAACAAAACTCCGTATAGGTGACAGGAAGGGCATCCAGCCAGTAAACATTCAGCTACATTCAGTTGCCCGGACTCCACCCCACAAAGGGATTATAGGGGTGTTAAAAGAGGATGTTGATAAAGGTAGTCCTCGACTTACAGTAAGATTGTTTAGTGGCCGTTCCAAGTGACAACGGTGAGTAGCACGGTTGTTCAGTGAATCTGGCTTCCCCACTGATCGTGTTCGTCGGAAGGGAGTCACAAAAAGGGGGTGGCAATGTCCCCGGGACACTGCAACCGTCATAAACAATAGCAATAGCAGTTAGACTTATATACCGCTTCATAAGGCTTTCAGCCCTCTCTAAGCGGTTTACAGAGTCAGCATATCGCCCCCCACAGTCTGGATCCTCATTTCACCCACCTCGGAAGGATGGAAGGCTGAGTCAACCTTGAGCCAGTGAGATTTGAACAGCCAAACTGCAGATAGCAGTCAGCTGAAGTGGCCTGCAGTACTGCACCCTAACCACTGCACCACCTCGGCTCTTATGGTTAACAAGTGTCTGAATTTTGATCATGTGACCACGGGGGATGCAGCTGCAATGGTGATAAGTGTGGAAAATGGTGGCAGGCCATGTTTTTCAGTGCTGTTGCAAGTGGAGAACTACTGTATTGTAAACCACACCTAAACCCGAACAGGCATTAGATGTGTTTCTGTCACCAAAATGTCATTGGCAGATCCTATAAACTTTGGCCCAAGTTTCTTGCTAAGGAGTTTTAACTTCAAATATTTGGTGGAGAGGTAGACTTTCTCTACCAACTGGAATGGCCCTTGCAGAGTTCAGTGTTTTATGCTGGTTTCTTATAGGTTTGTGCCGCTTTGGCGAGCGCTTTCTTGATATTTTCCCAGGTTGCTTTCAGTGTTGACATCCAATCAGTCAAGCTGGCTGAGGAGGGGGGGAATTCCTTGGGTATTTGGGCATTGGGACGAAATCCATGCCACTCGCTACTTTGAACGGGGTTAGTCCCATGCTATTGTGAGCAGAATTGTACGCGGCCTCAGCAAAAGATAGAAGAAGGTTCACCCCATTGGACTGCTGATAGTTCACATAGCACCTCAGGTACTGCTCTACCATGGCATTCATTCTCTCTGCCCCCCCATTTGTGCGTGGGTGAAAAGCCGAGCTAAGGCTATTTGGAACCGTGGCTGTCATTTTCTCTTACGCCTGAATTGGGAACGATGGCCCTTTCAGGACTTGTGGACTTCGACTCCCAGAATTCCTGACCTAGCCTGGGCTCAGGAATTCTGGGAGTCGAAGTCCACAAATCTTAAAGGGGCCACGTACAATTCCCCACCCCTCGTCTTAACGTAGCCATTTCTCCGGCTGACCTCCCCGGACATCTTCGTTTGCAACCGATTCCTGCACCATCACCGCTTTCTAAACCCAAGTGCAACGGGCCAAACATAATAAGGTCGAGACAAGAGCCTCTCTTGTCACTCTATTAAGAACCATTTCAATTTCACCTCCGGCAATGCTGATATTTATTTTTACACCATTCCAGGCACCCATCCAAGTTTGAAAGAGGAGCCAGCGAGAAAGATAAGAGGTAGGTTTTGAGAAAGCATTTAATTACACACAAGCAAAGGCAGAATTGATGTTGAGATATTGGGGGGGGGGGGGGGGAGGACAAGGGAAGGCACAGCCAAACCTAGTATGAAAATATCTCTTTGTGCTTTTTGCTGTTGGGGTTTTTGTTTTGTTTTGTTTTTGTTTTAAAGCTTGGCTATTTACAGACAACGGAGAGAGGACACATAAAGAAGAGCACAAAGGTAGCGTGTGAACATGGGCGACCCAAGAAATGGCTCAGTTCCCATTACGGGAGAGCCACCCCTTTCAGCCTTCCATGTGAGACCGTTGTAGCGATGGGAGGAGGACGTGGCACACAGCCAAACCACGGAATCCACAAGACGGACAACCTCAAGCAATTCCCGGATAATTCCTTAAACCCTGGAGGTTTTTTTTTAAAAAAAGAGATCTCGCCACAGGGCTCCTTCATTTCCCCCAACCCTCCCAGGATGCTATAAAACACAACAACACAGGACATTTGAAGTCCCAGTTTTCCTGGATCAAGGGACAGCCGGGGGGAAGCCCGGCCTTTGAAAGCAGCCGAGTCTCTTGCAAATCAAAGTTGAGAGCACCAATTCTCAGGGAAGTCCCATCGGAGAGGGCATCGGAGTCTCCGCCCCTCACCAGGGAAGGTCCCGTTTCACGAGGATGCTGGATCAGTTTCATTCCTTTCCTGCACCGCTCGGAGTGCCAGGTATTACCATCTCGTTTGCCATCTCCTCCAACATTAAAAACAAAGATTTTAAAATCCTCCTAAGGCAGCGGGACCGAAAAGATTTCTTCAGAAGGGACAGTTTCGAAGGCCTTGATAGTTTTCTCCTCAGTTTTCCTTTTCCTCAGGGACAAACCCCATTGGTTTTTTCCTCCAATGCCCACCTGCCCTGGCAGCTGCCACTCATTCCTTAAGGAGGGCTGCTGTGGGCAGAGTCCGTAAGATTAAAAAAAACAAAACAACATTAAAAATCCTTCAGGGAGTTTCCGAGAGTCTTTGGGAGGGAGCTTCGTTCTCTTGCTGTTCCCCAGAACGGCTGTCCGGACCGAGCTCACTCACACGTAGACTGCCGTTTTGGAGATGATGGACCCGTCATGCTGCGATTCCATGTCGTCGTAGTCGTAGCCGTGCGGGTCAGGGCTGAACCGCAGGATCGGGCCCAGCTGGTCAAATCGTTCCCCCTCGTCTTCCCGGTGCCGCGGGGCGTAGCCATAGGGAGGGTGCCGCCGCTCCTCGCGCTCCTCCTCTCCGTAATCGTCATCGTCCTCCTCCAGTTTTCGGCCCGTAGCAGGTTTCAGCGGCCGGTCGAGCTCAGTGAAGTCGTGCGTCGGGGGCTGAGAAGTGCCGTTGCCAAAGACTCGTGTCTTGGAGTCAAAGGAGCCTTTGGAAGCTCGGGGGTGCCGGCGGTGCAGGATGAAGAAGACTATGATCCCCAGAACTGCCAGGGCCAGGATCCCCCCCACGATACCCCCGGCCAGGGCTCCAACGTTGCGGCTCTGACTCTTCACTGGCTGGTCTGAGTAAAGAAAGGAAGACGGGGAAGTCACTCCGAGAAATGCCAGTTGTTAGTAATACCAGCACTGGGGAAGGGGCAGAGCCTCAACTGGATCCAGCAAAGGGAAGGCCGGGGGGTCCTCTGGGACCCTGCCATCTACCATCATCATCATCACTCTCATCATCTCTCGCAGGGGACCAAGGGGCCCTGAACATCAAAAGAGAAACTAGGGTATCAGAGGGTCGAGAAAAGCACCGTTCGCCCCACATGTGAGGCGCCCCAGCTATCTTTCTCCCCACAAACTGCTCTGCACCCACAATGCATCTGGCTCCATGCATTGGACTAGTGAAACCTCACACCGTCCTTTTGCGCAAAGCACCACACGTTGAATTTGTGACAGAAGAGGAAGAATTCAAATATTCGCATCCCCCAGATTAGGTTAAAAAACACACACACACACACTGATTATTCCACCGTGCATTTGATGAGACTTTGGACGCGTACCAAGCGGGATCGGCCCAACATCCCTGCCCTCCCACCCCGCGCAGCAAAAGCGGCACCAAAAATCTTGCTTCATCTTCATCCCGCACACGCCATTAGCCCCACGCAAACACGGAGAAGGTTGCAAAAGCCCACAGCTCTTACCTCGGACGAGGATGATTTGGTGTGTCGAAACCCGCCCGACGCGATTGGTGGCTTGGCAGATGAAGGTGGTATTCACAGAGTAATCCACTTTTTTCACGAAGAGGCGCTGACCCTGAACCTCTACCGACTTCGGAAGTGACCCATTGGACCTGGGAAATCAAGCAAGACCGGTTAAGCTATAAAGAAAATCCAGGAATCAGATAGATAAGGTAGGTAGGTAGGTAGGTAGACACAGATAGATGATAGATAGATAGATAGATAGATAGATAGATAGATAGATAGATAGATAGATAGATAGATAGATAATAGATAGATAGACAGAGAGATAATAGATAGATAGATAGATAGATAGATAGATAGATAGATAGATAGATAGATAGATGGATGGATGGATGGATGGATGGATGGATGGATGGATGGATAGACAGTTAAGATAGACAGAGAGATAATAGATGGATAGACAGAGAGATAATAGATAGATAGACAGACAGACAGACAGATAATAGATGGATAGACAGAAAGATAATAGATAGATAGATATAGATAGATAGACACAGGGACATAATAGATAGATAGATAGATATAGATAGACAGAGAGATAATAGATAGATAGATAGATAGATAGATAGATAGATAGATAGATAGATAGATAGATAGACAGACAGACAGAGAGATAATAGATGGATACACAGAGAGATAATAGATAGATAGATAGATAGATAGATAGATAGACAGAGAGATAATAGATAGATAGAGATGGATGGATGGACGGACATAGGCAGGCAGGTAGACAAACAAATGTAATATATAGAATATACTACAATATAAGGAAATAGGAAAAACATTTCCTCTGGCCCAACGGTGGGCAACTCTGGCCCCTTTATCACCTGTGGACTTCAACTCCCAGAAGCCCTGAGCCAACTCCCAGGACCAACTTCCATGCGGGCTCAGGAATCCTGGGAGTTGAAGTCCACAGGTGGTAAAAGGGCCAGAGTGGCCTCCCTCCATGCTCCAGGCTGACAACTGTGTTGTATTGGGACGGTGCGGACGAAGGGAAAACAGGAAAAGGTTAGGTAGGACTCACGTGCTCCAGGAGAAATCTACCGGGGCGGGATTCCCCTTCGCGTTGCAAACGAGGATGACATCATTGCGGGTCAAATACCAGTTATCGTCGTAGCCCTCTATGGAAACCTCAGGAGCATCTGCGGAGAAAGCCATCAAAAAAAGCTCACACTTGGCTGAAGGCATGCCCACGCACAGATCCACCTACCCACCCACCCAACCTCCCTTTTCTGTCTGCCTCAGCTTCCTTGAACATGAGCTGCGGCAGACAGTCAAGCTTAGAGTTCCCCAACCTTCCCGGCTTTGCGGACTGACTGTGTGTGTGTGAGAGAGAACTTTTGTGGCCTGGTTCCGGACGTCTCAAGGCTCGTAGTGGGCCACGTCCCAGGGATTGGAGACCCCTGGCCTAACTGCTGCCAAAGGTCCGATTTTCTCCACCCCAAGCATCCTTAACTCCTGGTCTAACCGCAGGTGCTGGGGAACTGCCTGGAAGGAGGGAGGAAACGGGGAACTAGCCTAGAGTCCTCGCGGCATAAACTCTCTCTCTCTCTCTGTCTCTGTCTCTCTCTCTGTCTCCCTCCCTCCCTCCCTCCCTCCCTCTCTCTCTCTCTCTCAGTCCAGCCTATCACATAGGATGGTCATTGAGGGGCAGAAATACAAGTCGGGAATGGGAAGCGTGTTGCCTTGCCTTCCTGAAGATCTAACCCAGAAATGAACTCCCGGGCACAACCTCCCTCAGCCCCCAAAGCAGCGGCACCACCACCCCCCAACCAACTCACACAATATGGAAAGTTGGACTGGGTAGGACTCGATCTGTGGCAGGGCCACGTGTTCCACGAGGCAGGTGATCTGCTGCTCGTTGGCTTCCTTGGTGGGGATCAGGTTGTAGTGGCTGGTGACGGTGACGGTGCCGTCGGAGTTATTCGTCTGCTTGACGCTGGAGTTGCCAGTCAACTTCGACTGCCAGATGACGCGAGCCGGAGGCTTCCCGTTTCTGGATGTGCACACGGCCACCGGCTGCTCCAGGTTGCTGGATTTCACCTCCACGGGCTCAGCACTACTAGTAGGCTTGGCTGGAAGAGAAACAAGAGGTTGCATTGGTAGGAAGGTCGCATTGGCAGAAGATGCGTGACTCTTAAGACCAGGTTGTACGAGCAGCATTACTCAACCCGGGACAATGTTGTAGATACAAGAACTTTGATTGCACTGAATTCTGGGAGTTGAAGTCCATGCATGCTGACTGGGGAATTCTGGGAGTTGAAGTCCATGCATGCTGACTGGGGAATTCTGGGAGTTGAAATCCATGCGTGCTGACTGGGGAATTCTGGGAGTTGAAGTCCACGCATGCTGACTGGGGAATTCTGGGAGTTGAAATCCACACATGCTGACTGGGGAATTTTGGGGAGTTGAAATCCCCAAGTCTTAAAGTTGCTAAGGTTGGACACCCGTGGTTTAAATTATGGGTATTATGCACCCAACCCACCCCCGGCCAGAAGTTATGAGTTATAATTGGAGCCTAATATTTTTCTTGCACCACCTAATCTCTCTGAAGAGCCGTGCCCCACTTCAGGCATGGGTGGGTGGGTGGGGAAGTACCCCCAATGCTAGTTCCAAAGCTAGTGTCCAGGGGACCTTCGCCTGCAATTAATTTTGCACGGCGTAAACACATTGGGGGGGGGGAGGAAAGGAGACTACAACAAACAAGGGCCTCTTCTACCATTTTCTCATCTGTTGCCAGCTCTCCCCACCCAGATGGAGAGCTGGCAACGGATGAGAAAATGGTAGAAGAGGTGCCATCTATCTCGGAGAGAAAAGTTCTGTAATCATAAAGTCCTAGAGGGGTTGCTATTCTTGCAACGAAAATGAATGGGATTTCCAGTTAAAAGGGAGGTGTTTGGAAGTTTCCCACTGTAATCACAAGGGCCAGAAGAAATTCTGTGTCGAGCGCAGAGCACAAAGGGCAGAAATCCCTATAATCTTCGTAATTGCAACTTAGGCAAACTCATAACTCAGGACATACCTTAGTTTTGTAGGTCATTTAAAAAAAAGGGGGGAAGGGGGGAAATAAGATGGAGGTTGGGATTCTACCCCCAAACTGCTGAGAACTTTTGCAAATTCTCAAAAATCTCAAAATTTTCAAGCGGGCGTTGCGCCCCCCCCCCACCTCTGATTTTTTTTTTTCCCCATGGTAATTCTACATCACATGTAGTCCTCAACTCACAACCGTTCATTTGGCAATCATCCAGAGTTACATGGGCACTAAAAAAAAAAGTGACTTATGATCAATTCTGTTTCTTTATGTACATTGAAGGCCTGGGGCCGTTGACCTCACTGTTGAGGTCCGGCCCCGACTAGAATGAATGTATGAGGGTGTTTGTTGTTTTTAAATTGTTTTCTTTATTGTTATGTCTTTTTTCTTATATTTTTTGTAAACCGCCCAGAATCCTTCGGGATTGGGCAGCATATAAATATATTTAATAGATAGATAGATAGATAGATAGATAGATAGATAGATAGATAGATAGATAGATAGATAGATAGATAGATAGATAGATAGATAGATAGATAGATAGATGATAGATAGATAGATAGATAGATAGATAGATAGATAGATAGATAGATAGATAGATAGATAGAACATATGCACCAAATTCCTTGTGTACAATCACACTTGGCCAATAAAGAATTCTATTCTATTCTGTTCTATTCGATTCTATTTTCTATTCCATTCTAATTCTATTCCCTACTCTCTTCTCTTCTTTCCTATTCCTATTCCTATTCCATTCCATCCTATTCTATTTTCTGTCCTCTGTTCTCTATTCTACTCTTCTCATCTCTTCTCTATATTCTCTTCTCTTCTTTCCCATTCCATTCCATTCTATTCATTATTCTATTCTATTTTCTATTCCATTCTAATTCTATTCTAATTCTATTCTATTCATCTAATTCTACTCTAACTTGAAAGCGTACCCCTTTACCAAATCTCCTCGCAGATATTGGAGAGTGAATCTGAAGTAGTGTAAGATCTGAGCAGACTCCAGCCTTTTTTGGGGGGGGGGGCAGAGGGTGGTGGTATTTTGCTCCTCCACTATTACTAAGTGTCATTAGCCTAGTTCATCGTGCAATAAATGAATGGCCCGTAATTAATTGAAAGAATGGGGACATGGCCGCTCTCTCTCTCTCTCTCTCTCTCTCTCTCTCTCCTCTCTCTCTCTCCCACTCTTTCTCTCTCTCTCTCGCAATCCTCGAATGCATGACCTAGCATATCTGCTTCAGCGCACAACAGCCCCTGGGAAGTCATTCAAAACCGTGAGGAACACTTGAGTACCAGATGCAGGGGGCATAGAAACAGATGTGGTTGGCTCCGCGCGCTGGGGAGTCAGCGGGCTGAAGGGGCCCACAACCACCAGGGGACTCTCGGGGCGAGGCTGGAGTGCTTCAGCAAATGAAGGAATAAACTCTAAGGCTGGTTGGGGGGGTCTTTAGAAGAGAGGGTGTTCCTTTGTCTCTAGGCCTTTTAAAATTATCTTTCTCAAACAGCCATTCGTGTATTTAACCGATTGTTATTGTTGTTTTGTCCTATTGCACCAGAACAACTAGACGCAAGGACAGTTTTTTTTCTCCTAAACGCCATCCCTCTGCTAAACAAATAATTCCCACAACAGTCAAATAATTTACTAAACCTGTGTTACTGTTATTCTTCTCTTCCTTCCCTTTTTCCTTCCTTCCTAAATTAAAAGCTAGTACCTATCTCTCCCCACTGATGACTATGGCCATGTTGCTTGTATCTTCAAAATTTATATTGTTTTGTTTCCTAGTATAATTTGATTGCTTATTAGTAACCTATCACTTTCACTACCTGTATCGACCAAAGAGAATCAAAGAGAGCCAATTTTGAGTTTTTCTCATGCTTCCCTGTTTTCCTGGGCTAACCGTGGTCGGTTACGGGCGTATTGGTGCCTGCCGGGAGCACCAGTTACCGGTATGGTGGTCCGGAGGGGACCACCCGCCCGCCCGCACTCCTTACCGATACTTGAGCTCTTTTGACGCTTCCGCGCACGCAGCCTGCGCAAGGCTCTGCCGAGCAGCTGGAGCGTCGCAGGAGGTAAAGACGCATGCGGGGGCTGCACGATTGCATTCATGCGGAGGATGCCGGGCCCCAATGCACCGCACTTGTTGCAACGGAACCCACCACTGTGGGCTAAGCTCTTGTTTTACCAAGGGCGGCCACACACCTTATCTCTGTGTTCCCCTACAGCAGTGATGGCTAACCTTTTGGTTGGCACTTGCCGAAAGCAATGCGTGCACGACACCCCTTCCCCCTATGCCCCATTTTGGGCCTAGATGGCATCCCTGCAGCCTCCTGGGACCAAAAAGGGGCTGTGTGTGGGGGGGAATGCCGCACCCCCTCTGTGCTCCCCCAACCCCACATGTCTGCGTGTCTCCTGCATGATCCCCGCCTCTGTGCGTGCATGGCAGAGACTTGAAAATCAGGCTGCCAGCGGGAGGCATGCGCATATGCGTGGAGTGGAGCTGAGGTGGGGCGATGGCTTACGTGCCACCTGTGGGACCATCCCAGCCGTACAGGGTCACAAATTGCCATTAAAAATAGTTTTTTCTCGGCCTTGCCTTCCCATGCAGCGTAAACTGGGTTGGTGGTAATTCCACCATCGGCAACTTGACCCAAGGAGTGGAGCAGTGGTGGGTTGCAGGAGGTACGGCCCGGTACGGGCGTACAGGAGCCCGCACGGAACACCAGATACCGTTCCGGTACGGTCCTCTAGAGCAGTGTTTTTCAACCTTGGCGACTTGAAGTCCACAGGACTTAAAGTCGCCAAGGTTGAAAAACACTGCTCTAGAGGGCCTGCCCGCCCGCTCACCCGCGCTCCTTACCTGTCCTTTAAGCCTTTGGTGCTTCCGTGCGCACATAGCGCGTACATCCCCTGCGTGATGCTCTGCTGAGCAGCTGGAGCATTGCGGGCATGTGCGCGACGGCGGGCCCGTTCCAACCATACCGGTTGCAACGGGATCTGGGACCCACCACTGGTGTGGAGCCACGCCTTATAAGCTCCTCCACGCACCGCAACCTCAGGGGTCCGCGACTTCATTTTAGGTGTGGGTGGATGTGAACCCTGCAAAATGTTAGCTGGAGGGCTTTCCCCTGCCGAGGGAAGGCTCTTACCTAAGACGATCAGGTTGGTGGTGCCGACTTCGTTGCCGTTGGGATAGGTGGCAAACTCGCAGGAGTAGGTGCCCTCGTCCGTCATGAGGAGGTGTTCAATGATCAGCGAGGCGTCCGTCAAGGACTGTGTGGAGAAGCTGATCCGCCTGCTGTTCTTCTCCATCGGGTAGTTTTGTCCATGCACTGGATGGTGGACGGCCACATTCTGCCTCCGACCTCCGACCTCCTTCACCCAGGTCACTTGGCTGACTTTCATGTCAGGTCCAGTTACCGCAATGTTGCAGGGCAGAACCACTCTCTTCCCCAGGTACCCGGTGACCTCATGGCGGACCGTCACTTGCTGGGCAAGGGCAACTAGAGAAGGAAAACACAAAGACTGTTGAGTGATGGGTCAAGTTCCTGCCCGTTGCCGCTTTCTGGTAACCGAGAAGCACTTTTGAAGGCAACCCAGGAGAGTTTTTACCTCAGGATTTTATTTTATCTTCTAAAGCAGTGTTTCCCAAAGTGTGGTACGCCAGGGGTGGGTTTCAACCGGTTCGCGGCGGTCCCCGCGAACCGGTTGGTCGGCGAACCCGGAAGTAAGTAACTTCCGGGAACGGCGAAGGGCCCACCCGTCCGCCCGCGCTCCTTACCTGGTTTTGACGAGTTCTGCGCTTCCACGCATGCGCAAGACGCATACAGCGCCTGTGCGACCCTCCAGGAGCAGCTGGAGCATCGCACAGACGCTAGTACGCATGTGTGCACTGCGCACGTGCACAAGGACGCCGCCAGCCCCGTTCCAACCGAACCAGTTGGAATGGGGCGAGAAACCCACCCCTGTGGTACGCGTACCCCCAGGGGTACGGGAAGAGTTTGGTGGGGGTACTTCATATTTATGCGAAGTTGCCTTTTGTATTAAAAAGGCTCTTGACGCCAAAATTAAGGAAGAAAGCAACGACCATCTCGTTTTTTTACAAGCTGATTGTTATAAAGTCCATTTAAGTACATCGGCAGATGGTTTTATGCTGTACTTTTTCCCTTATAAGTCCAGAGTCGTTGATAATATTATGCCTCCTGCCTCCCAAGGACTCAACTGTTAATTGCAAATATTAATTTTAAAAAAGAAAAACACTTTCAGGCTAATGGGTACATAGGCTGGCACACCTGAGTCAATCATCTAACCTGCTTTTCAACTCTTCCCCACCCTGAGGGATAGTTTGGGCTGACCCAAAGCCATTTCCTCAGTGAGAATGGACGGGAATATGAATCTCATATAAACTAAGTCTTTAATTATTACCATGATCTTTTAGTGAACTTTGTACTCCTTCTTTGTGGCACTGCCACTTAAATTGAAATAATGGGTGTTTCTCCAGCTGCCGGGACAAATTAAGACACTGAGGCTATGCCATACTTTGAGCAAAGGTGTTTTGTGAACTTTTTGTAAGTTGCAACAGGGCAGCCTAGTATGTTATCTTATATTTATTCATTGGCTAAACCCATGGGCACTTTTAAGATGAGTGGACTTCAACTCCCAGAATTCAACTCTCTGGGAGTTGGAAGTCCACACATCTTAACTAAGCCAAGGTTGAGAAACAACACTGGCTGGGGAATTCTGGGAGTTGAAGTCCACCCATCTTGAAGGGCCAAGGTTGAGAAAACAATGCTGACTAGGGAATTCTGGGAGTTGAAGTCCATCCATCTTAAAGGGCCACGATTGAGAAAACAATGCTGGCTGGGGAATTCTGGGAGTTGAAGTCCACCCACCTTGAAGGGCCAAGGTTGAGAAACAATGCTGACTGGGGAATTCTGGGAGTTGAAGTCCACCCATCTTGAAGGGCCAAGGTTGAGAAAACAATGCTGGCTGGGGAATTATGGGAGTTGAAGCCCACCCATCTTGAAGGGCCAAGGTTGAGAAACAATACTGGCTGGGGAATTCTGGGAGTTGAAGTCCACCCATCTTGAAGGGCCAAGGTGGAGAAACAATACTGGCTGGGGAATTCTGGGAGTGTAAGTCCACCCACCTTGAAGGGCCAAGGTTGAGAAAACAATGCTGACTGGGGAATTCTGGGAGTTGAAGTCCACCCATCTTGAAGGGCCAAGGTTGAAAAACAATGCTGGGTAAGGAATTCTGGGAGTTGAAGTCCACCCATCTTAAAGGGCCAAGGTTGAGAAAACAATGCTGACTGGGGAATTCTGGGAGTTGAAGTGCACCTAGCTTAAAGTGGCCAAGGTTTAGATCCCAAGAGAAAACAGGCTTCACACCCACCTCCCCCTTGCAGCCTGGATTACAAAGGAACTTTTAATCTTGGCACTTCCTGAATTAAAACCAGCAAGATCGTCATTTAAGGGTGACATCATCGAGTGGAAGGCAAGGCGGCTCAGCCAGCCGAGTAGACCTGCCCAATGCTCAAGAAAGGCGTGGCGGCGTGGCACAGCCGCTTCAAACGAAACCCCGCATTGTCCAGGCTCTGCATGGAGCCACGGGTTCAAGGGAAGCAGGATGTCACCTCTGCAGAGTCACAACAAACCCTTGGATTGATTGCCTGGTTATGAAAGTAAACATCTGGCAGGATGTTTTTTTCCCCCCAGTTGTGGGTGGAAAAGCAGCTTGCTCCCCCAAAGCCTGGTTAGCAGTCAATATTTATTTATTTAAAATATTGATACAGATGCCCCTCTCGATATCAAAGTTGAGAATTAAGAGAAGGGAGGCTAAGGATGAAGACGGTTTTGTGCTTCTCTAGGGAGAGAACATGGCTAAACCCCATCAAGTTGACCGCCTAGGTTCTGCCATCCCAGAGTGCCGGGAGGTCATCTAGTCCAACCCCCTGGCGGAGCGCAGCGCAACTGCAGCTTCTCCGACCTGCGGCCATCCAGGATCTCTCTCAGCACTGAGAACCCACCCCCCAGGTTCCAAGATCAGTTTCTCCTCCTGGCGAACAAACTCTGGGCGCGAGGATTGTTTACTTATGGGTGCTAAAGATGCCAGCGGCTTGGTTTTATTTATTTATTTATATCCCACCTTTTAAAGAACAATTCAAGGCAGTGAATATTATCCAACACACTTTCCTTCTCCTGTTTTCTCCACAACAATCCTGTGAGGTGGATTGGCCTGAGAGGGACTGGCTCAAAGACACCCAGCTGGCTTTCATGCCTAAGACGGGACTAGAATTCACACTCTCCCGGTGATTGGCCCAAAGAAACCCAATTGACTTTCATGCCTAAAACGGGACTAGAATTCACACTCTCCCAGTGATTGGCCCAAAGACACCCAGCTGGCTTTCATTCCTAGGATGGGACTAGAATTCACCGTCTCCCAGTGATTGGCCCAAAGACACCTAACTGGCTTTCATTCCTAAAGCGGGACTAGAATTCACCGTCTCCCGGTGATTGGCCCAAAAATATCCAACTGGCTTTCATTCCTAAAGCGAGACTAGAATTCACTGTCTCCCGGTGATTGGCCCAAAGACACCTAACTGGCTTTCATTCCTAAAGCGGGACTAGAATTCACCGTCTCCCGGTGATTGGCCCAAAGAAACCCAACTGACATTCCCTAAGGCAGGACTAACATTCACTGTCTCCTGTTTATTAGCCCCAAATCTCCTGGAGCGGGATTTGAACTCACAGGCTCCTGCTTTCTAGCCTGGTATCTTAACCACTAGACCGAACTGGCTCGCCTTGATGCTAGAAACTGGCATCATTTTTCAGCAGGCAGTTTCTCAATCTATCAAAAAGGACCTTTCCAAAAATCTTGGTAAGCCAAGGGAGTTTTGGGTGCCAGAGCAAGTGGCCTGCCAAGTGAAACCTTCTCAACTTTCCAGGGAAGTGGATGGGGCACGGCTGCCCGCCTGGCATCCGAAGGAGCTTCAAAGGAGGATGTAGGCTCTTTGCAAAGGATTTAGCAGGCTGCGTCCCACAGGAGGGGGACGGCTTCTCCAGGCCGTGGCACAGAACGGAGCAAGAAGGATTCGCAGGGGGGAAAGGATCTCTTAGCACAACTATTTGAGTCCCATTATTACGGTAACGGATCAGGCTGCGCTCCATTTAACACACACACACACACACACACACACACACACAGAGTGCCCGTTTCGTTTAGCACCACTGGGTTGAACTGCATGGTGAAAATGGATGTTGGCCTCAGAAAGCTTGAAACTGCCACTCAGAAGAGAGAGACGGAGGGGGTACAAAATAAGGTTGTAATAAATTGTTAAGTCCCTTCTCCTTCCCTTCCCTTAAGGTGGAGGGTGGGGGCTGCATCTGCCCTCCATCCTTGTCAGAAGGAATCTGCACATAAGCCTAAGTCAGCACAGGGTGGGGGCGAAACCAATTTGGGCCATTCATTAAAATTAATGCCCACCTCCAGGTTTTAATCTGGAGGGACAGATTCGAAAAGGAACAAGGAGAATGCGGTACTGTAAGCCATGCACTTAGCAATAGCAATAGCAGTTAGACTTATATACCGCTTCATAGGGCTTTCAGCCCTCTCTAAGCGGTTTACAGAGTCAGCATATTGCCCCCAACAACAATCCTGGGTCCTCATTTTTACCCACCTCGGAAGGATGGAAGGCTGAGTCAACCCTGAGCCAGTGAGATTAGAACCGCCGAACTGCAGATAGCAGTCAGCTGAAGTGGCCTGCAGTACTGCACCCTAACCACTGCGCCACCTTGGCTCTTCACTTATCATGTGAAGCTTGGCTGGCTGAGGAATTTGGGGAGCTGAAGTCAACAAATCTTAAAAAGTTGGCCACGCCCCTGGCCTATTCTATGCTTTAAGGAATTCTTCCACAGCAGTGGTCACTAGATAAAATGGGCAGAGATCAGAGGTGGGTTCCTACCGGTTCGCACCGGTTCAGTAGAACCGGTTCGTCAAATCTACCGAACCGGTTAGAAGAGGTTCCACCAGTGGACCCGGAAAGCAGGCCACATACCTACAGAAGAGGCTCCAAAATTTTTTGAAACCCACCACTGGCAGAGATGCTCTGATTTGATGCCATCCAAAGTCCTTAAGTGGCAAGGATCCCCACCCCCCAAAAAAATGAAATGGGCCGAAGAAATAGGATAATGCCGGGGCGGGGAGCTGATCAGTGAGCTGGAGGCTCAAATATAGGACGGACAGTTGCAGGAACTGGATATGTCTAGTCTAATGAAGACTAGAGCCGAGGTGGCGCAGTGGTTAAATGCAGCACTGCAGGCCACTTCAGCTGACTGCTAGTTCAGTGGTTCAAATCTCACCGGCTCAGGGTTGACTCAGCCTTCCATCCTTCCGAGGTGGGTAAAATGAGGACCCGGATTGTTGTTGGGGGCAATATGCTGACTCTGTAAACCGCTTAGAGAGGGCTGAAAGCCCTATGAAGCGGTATATAAGTCTAACTGCTATTGCTATTGCTAAGAGAAGGACTAGGGGAGACAAGATAGCAGTCTTCCAATATCTCAGGGGTTGCCACAAAGAAGAGGGAGTCAAACTCTTCTCCTAAGCGATTGAAGGCAGAACAAGGAGCAACGGATGGAAACGAATCAAGGAGAGAAGGAACCTAGAACTAAGGAGGAATTTCCTGATAGTGAGAACAAATTAACCAGTGGAACAGTTTGCCTCCAGAAGTTGTGAATGCTCATGTAGGAAATTAGCACCCATCCTTCTCCTACGTAGAAAAATGAAATATTTTAGGAAATATTAAAAAGGCAGAATAGTTCCCCTAAAAGGGAGGCAGAAACTCACCCCCTCAACCTTTGTCAACGGGCCATTAATGCCTGGGCCAGTCTATTCTACATAACAAAGATCTACCTCCTTCAGGCGTGATAGGAATCCCAAAGCTCTTTCATTACAGCATCACCCAGCAGGAGTCAACCAAGCTTGGGAGTCGGGACAGCCTACAGAGTTGCCCCTGCATGGCCCCATGGGAGTTGGACAACCGATCAGAATACAAACTCAAATTCAATAGCCCAGAGAGGCCATAAAACAGCATCTCTTCTCTTTTCCCCCCCCCCCCATCATCTCAAGCCACGTGATCCTGTTTTATCAATAAACCTTCCATGAATCCGGTCTCTTTTTCCCCACTTGGAATTGAACTCCGAAGGGCATTTCTTCCAACAATTCATCCCTGGAAGTTTTCCAGAAGAGCCCAGACAGTCATTTGTCTGAAAAGGTATAGGTTTAGAAGAAAGGGGGGGTTGGACTAGAAGACCTCCAAAGTCCCTTTCAACTCGGTTATTCTGTTATTGAGTTACGGGAGAAAAAGACGGCCGATTTTAACATTTCAGCGCCGAACGCTTTAGACTGGATCTCTTTGCTATAGTCAACCCTTCTCAGATCTGCCCTTTATTCAGAGTTTCTCTCCTAGCCGAAGGATTTCGACACTGGATGCAAAACGCTTAATTCACGACTTCTTTACCCTAATTTTCAGCTCTGCCCAGAGCGATTTTGCAAAAAGAAAAAAGTCAGGGCAATCTGAGGAAAGGAGAGGGGGAAAAAATATTGCAGGAGATGTGCAAGGGAGCCCGTAGCAGAAGTCGAAACAAGCACTCGGTGCATGCAAAATCCAGTTGTGACTGTGGTTTTCCATGCATTGCAAAATGGGAAGGGAGAGAGGGAGGGAGGGAGGGGGACCAGAGATACAGGAAGGCCATCAATCTGCACCAAAGAAACAAAGTGAATTTGGGGGTCTGAGAACACCTGTGTGCTCCAGGATAGAGAGGCTCAAAGGTTACCTGGTAAGCCTTTAGGAAGGTCAGTCCTATTTGGCAGTTTAAAAAAAAAATATTATTAACATTCTATTGTTCCTCCCTTTCAAACAGATGGTTTCCTGTTTGATTCAGAAGATGCTTTTCAAAACAGAAGAGAAAAAAAGAGAGCTTAGAACAATGCAGAGAGCAGGAAAGAGGGGGAAATAAAGAGGGGTTTTTTGGGGGGTGTTTTGGAGGGAGAGAAGGAGAAAGAGACACCAAGGACAGAACATCCGGTGTGGTTTAACCACCTCGCACATTTTCAAATGGGTGGGAGAAAGACGACAATGGACCCCACAGGAGGAAGAGTACGGAGTTGCCCCTGTATTAACATCTCGGCTCTGGAGAGGGAAGTTCATTTGCAAGTTCATATGAACTCGCTGAACTGCAGGACAAGATTTTCTTTTCGTCTGGACATTTGGAGATAGAGAGAATACTTCAAATTTTGCGAGATAAGCAGCTGTTAAGCCGTCTGGAGATTCAGGGTGGGGTGTTATTTTTTTTGGGGGGGGAGAGAGCCATGCCCCTTTTAAACTCAGGGATTCGAAGTTGAGTTAACTCTCCCTTTGGGCGGCGGCTGCTGGATTTTGGGTCTCGTGTCCATCCACACCGGTCGGGCCGAGCCAAGCACGCTAAGCAGAAAGGAAGGAAACTGAAAGAGAAAGGAAAGGAAAGGAGGCCAAGAGGCCATCCACATTGCCCTGGGACAATCAGACCTGACGAAGCCGTGGAAGCAGCTGCGGGTTTCTCATTTGTTCTAAAAGTTGTGACTATTTTATATCTGGGATTTTTAATGGAGGGAGGGGAGGGGTAGGTTTATTTATTTATTTATTTATTTATTTATTATAAATTTTTATTTTAAACACATAAACACGTCAACAGAAACAGACGCATGACTTAAAAACAACATAGGAACAAGAAGTTCCATCGTATATCATACAGCAGTTCCGAATCGGTTTCTTTGCAGTTAGTGTTTTCCCTTCTATACATTTCTATCTTGCATTCATGGTCTCCTTATTTGTTATCCATTTTTATGTACAATTCTATATTTATTTATACTTAGCTATTTATAACCAAATATTGTTTACCTATATTGTGCTTTATATTCTTACTATCGCTTATTCTCTTACATACAATTCTAGGTATACATTCACATGGTTATTCTTTTTCTTTGCCATTCTTATACTTTTATTATTCCGTTTAAAAGGTTATAAAGTACAGTTTGGATTGTTTTGTTTACCATCTCTAGCGCCTGTTGTGACACCACCTTATTTTCTCTTTTCTTTTCTCTCTCCTTTCCTTCTCTACTTCCTTCCTTCCTTCCTCCTCTCCTTCTTTCTTCTCTTACCTCTCCCCTACTCTTACCCTCTCTCTTCCCCTTCCTACCCTCTCCCCTTCTCTTTCTCTCCCTTCCACCCACCTCTCCTTATCTCTTTCTTCTTCAGGGAAGGGGTAGTTTTGAAGCGCTTTTAAAGTTTAAGCTGGGGGGGGGGCTTTTAAGGTTTAACATGGGTGCAAATACAGCTGCATCCCATGCGGTCAAGATTGCCCCCCCACACACACCAGGAATTCCTCCATTAAGGAACAGCATCGTCTAAATAAGGGGTCCCCTAAATTTACTAAATTCACAAAAAACCTCACTAAATTCATAATTTTAAATCCCCACGGACCACTAATATGATCTGCCTAATGACTGGGTGGGTGGGCGTGGCAAGGTGGTCATGTGACTGGGTGGGCAGGGCCAACTTGATGTCACTCACGTCCAGGGGCGCCTCGCGGGCCTCTATTCGCTCCCAGCCACCCGCAATTGCCGGAGCTCCTTAGGGCTCCAATAGGAAGCAGTTGCAGGAGCTAAGCAGCCGCCAGGAGAAAGAGTTGGCCAAACAGCTCAGTTCCAATGGGATCTGACCCAGAAGGAGGCTCAGCAGAGGCACCTCACTGAGGACTAGGAGCATAGGCTTTCCAAGCAAAGGGAAGACCTGCGGGGGTGCAAGGCCAGGTACCGGCGCCTGGAGGCTCAGCGGGATGAGATGGTCAGCCAGTTCCAGCCCAGGATGCCGTCCCACTGGAACGAGGCCCTCCGGCTCTTCACCACCAGTGGCTCTTCCCTCCAGCCTTCGCCCAAAGCCCCCCACCAGAAGGCTGAAGCAGACCCCAAGTCAGAATTTGTGCCCCCCACAAAAAGACCCCGGAGGGGGGAGACTCTCTGCAGCAACACAAACATTCATTGCACATATCCGTCCCGGTTCCACCACAAAACCGCGGTAGACTAAAGCGCGCTCGACGAAAGCGCGTACGTGACGTCATCACAGCGCGACGAAAACAGCACGCTGTGAGCGGTAAACTTAAAATTAACTCGTAAATCTAAACCTAACCCCCCCCAAACCTAACCCTAAACCTAACCCTTAACCTAACGCTAAACCTAACGCTAACCCTTAACCTAACCCTAAACCTAACCCTAACCCTTACCTTTATGTGAATCGGCTTGCTTTAATTTAATTTTAATTTAATTTATTTTTAATTTATTTTTAATTTTATTTGTCGCGCTGCTGCTGACGTCAGGTACGCGCTTTAATCGGGCGCGCTTTAGTGGACCGCGGTTTTGTCGTGCCACGATCTGTCCCAGGGGCCGTAGCTTGAGGATTTAGTGCCATATGAAAAAAGCAAATATTTTTTTCCTGCGGACCACCAACTAAATGATTTCCGAAAGGCAAATTAAGCAGCTAATAAAGGCTGGAAGATATAGCCCCCCCCTTCCCTCCAACCCCCCCCCCCCCGGTCTCATCCTGGGCAAACGATAACTCGGAAGCCACGATTCACAAGTTGCCAGCCTCGTCTCCAGCCTCCTCGCACGATGACAGACCATAATTGGCAGCAGAAGATGGCGTGTGTCTCTCCCACCCCCCCTGCCTTTCCCTTTGCTTTGCCCCAGCAGTCCTGAGTTTCTTTTCTGGAAGGACAGTTTTAAAAATAGACCGTAATTATGTTATTCTGCATTCCAGGAGGAAGGGAAGAAAAAAAAAAAACTACAGCCAAGAAAAGCTCCAGGCAGGTTTTGCTAGACAATTCTGCTCTGAAGGGAAGATTTTGCTAAGGATGCAGACAAGAAGCACTTTGGGGGATTTTTTCCCCCCTGGAAAAATTATATATATATATATGGTATGGCTAGCTGATGAGAGCTAAATAGCTTGAAATAGATCTATACTAGTCTCCCTTAATTTATCAGCACAAATATAACAAATACATATACATATACATATACATATACATATACATATACATATACATACATACATACATACATACATACATACATACATATATATATATATATATATATATGTTTTCTGAGGTTTTCGCGGGTGTTAGTATGTAGGTCTCTAGTTGTTCGGGTTTTCTCCCGCGTAGAATTGGATATGTCTTTGCGACGTTTCGACGAAGTCACATTCGTCATCTTCAGGCTGCTGCTGACTACTTCAGGTTTGGTGTTTCCTACTCCTGGAAACACCAAACCTGAAGTAGTCAGCAGCAGCCTGAAGATGACGAATGTGACTTCGTCGAAACGTCGCAAAGACATATCCAATTCTACGCGGGAGAAAACCCGAACAACTAGAGACCTACATATATATATATATATATATATCATCTATCTATCTATCATCTATCTATCTATCTATCTATCTATCTATCATCTATCTATCTATCATCTATCATCTATCTATCTATCTAATCTATCTATCTATCTATCTATCATCTATCTATCTATCATCTATCTATCTATCTATCATCTATCTATCTATCTATCTATCTATCTATCTATCTATCTATCTATCTATCTATCTATCTATCTATCTATCTATCTATCTAAATAGTTATCAAGTCCTTCCACCCCCACCTCCCCTCCTGTTATCCAAGCCTCCTGCTTTTCAGTTTCTGCATTCCGAAGGGGATTGTTCTGGGGGGGGGGTGGGTTTCGTGTTGGCTTCCTTTTATTTTAAGCGGCCCATCCTGGCTCAGGACCATTTATCCCGGCAAGCTGAACGAACCGCCAAGTCTCTCCCTAATGGGAAGTGACATTCCCATCCTAAGTCCTGTGTTTCAGTCACGGCAATTTGGGCAGCATGAATGAAGGCTGCTTAATTTGATAAGAAAACAGATCGAGTGTGAAGTGGAAGCATTAAGAATTCAGCTTACGCATGTGTCTCTGGAAAGGGAGCCCCCCCCTCTTTTTCCCTTTTAAAGGAACAAGTTAAAAACGAGGGCAGATGTGGGAACGGCTGGCTCGTCGTCGTCCCCCCCCCGGATCTGCTGTTTCCAAGCAGGCTTGGAATCGTATCTCCACCGGGGAGTGGGGGGAAAGGGAGAAAAATCCGTATTTGAATGCACAATTATGCTAACGTGGATCAGAGCACGGCTTGGCGTGCGCGCTGGAGTTTTTTTGCAGAAGGGCAGGGAAGCGCAGCCTTAATTAAAAGGGACTTGGCAAGTTTCTAGCCCTCAAGATCTGCTACGGTAGGCAACACCTGCCTCCGTCTTGCCTAACCCAAGGCTGAGCTGAACTCACAAGGGTTTTTAATGGTTTCTCGGAGGAGCCAAACCAGAATAAGAGGAAGAAAGAGTTGAATCAAAAGGTTTTGACAAAACCGGAGAGTTGGATGATTAAATTAAATGAGGTATTCGTTTATCTCGACTCCTTTTCCACTCCTACCTCAAGAAAATTGGAGGATGTTAATTCTTCTTTAGTGTTTCTCAACCGTGGGCCACTTTAAGAGGTAGGGACTTCAACTCCCAGAATTCCCAGAGACAGCTTGGGAATTCTGGGAGTTGAAGTCCACTTGTCTAGCCACGTCGAGGGGTGCCTCGCTGGTTTCTACTTGCCCCTCCCCTGCCAGCCATTCCTTGCCTGCCCGCCCGGGATCCTTAGGGCCCCAACAGGACGCAGTTGCTGGAGCTAAGCAGCCACCATGAAAAAGAGTTGGCAAAACAGCTCAGTTCAAATTGGATCTAACCGAGAAGGAGGCTCAGCAGAAGCACCTCACTGAGGACTACGAGCATGGGCTTTCCAAGCAGAGGGAAGGCCTGTGGGAGTGCAAAGCCAGCTACTGGCATCTGGAGGCTCAGCAGGCTGAGATGGTCAGCCAGTTCCAGGCCAGGATGCAGTCCCACTGGAACGAGGCCCTCCGGCTCTTCGCCACCAGCGGCTCTTCCCTCCAGCCTTCGCCCAAAGCCCCCCCACCAGGAGGCTGAAGCGGACCCCAAGTCAGAATTTCTGCCCCCTTCCGACCCGCACAGAAAGACCCCGAAGGGGGGAGACTCTCTGCAGCAACACAAACATTCATTGCACGTATCCATCCCAGGGGCCGTAGTTTGAGGACCCCGGATTTAGTGCCATATAAAAAATGCAAATAATTTTTCTGCGGGCCACCAATTGATGACCTCCCTATGCTGCAGATTCCAGACGCACCAAATTAAGAAGATTGAGAAACAGGTTAAGGTCTACTTCTGTTAATATTTATGGGACAATATTTACTGTGGATAATTGTCTTGACCAAAGCATTTATTGGGCTGTCACCTTCGTCTGGGAATTTAGCTTCCCTGCCTAGATTACGCCCGTGGCTTTCTGGGAAAACTCTGATTCAAGGTTTAACCACGGTCCAGAGGATGAGTAAGCATGATAATCTCGTCCTTCATCTGTTCCACTCCTTTCCTTTCGAAACCTACGAAGCATGACTGGTGCAATCCCAGAATCCACTCTCAAAATCCACGTTCAAGAGCGGTGAAGAAACCACCAGCCCACGTTTCTCAACTACAGAGAGTCCTCAACTTACAACAGTTTCACTTACCGACCCTTCCAAGTGACGATGGTACTGAAAAATGTGGCAATTTTTCACAGTTATAGCAATAGCAATAGCAGTTAGACTTATATACCGCTTCATAGTGCTTTCAGCCCTCTCTAAGCGGTTTACAGAGTCAGCATATTGCCCCCAACAATCCGGGTCCTCATTTTACCCACCTCGGAAGGAGGGAAGGCTGAGTCAACCTTGAGCCGGTGAGATTTGAACCGCCGAACTGCCAACTAGCAGTCAGCTGAAGTGGCCTGCAGTACTGCACTCTAACCACTGCGCCACCTCGGCCCTTCTATGACATTTTCCAGTATCCCCATGGTCACATGATCAAAATTCAGACGCTTGGCAATGGGTTCATACTTATGACCTTTGCACTGGAAATCACGTGATCCGCTGTTGCGACTTTCTGACAAGCCAACTCAATGGGAAAGCCTGGTTCACTTAACAACGCAGTTACTAACTTAACAACTGCAGTGATTCACTTAAACCACACGTGGAAAGAAAGCTATTATAAAAAAATGAGGCAAAACTCAGTAACTTTTGGGGGGGGATCGTTGTCCCTTTCAACAGTCACTCAATAATGGTTGTAAGTTGAGGACTGCCTGTATTCATTACACTTTATTTCTTTGAATGTATTGCTTAATATGTGCCTCAATACTAAAGTAACGAAAGGTAAAGCTTCTCCTTTCACATCTGTGCTAGTCGTTCCTGACTCTAGGGGGCGCTGCTCATCTCCGTTTCAAAGCCGAAGAGCCAGAACTGTCCAAAGACACCTCCATAATCATGTGGCCGGCATGACTTCACAGCGAAGGCGCACAGAACGCTGTTCCCTTCCCACCAAAGGTGGCTCCTATTTTTCTACTTGCATTTTTCACATGCTTTCGAACTGCTAGGTTGGCAGAAGCTGGGACAAGTCACGGGAGCTCACTCCATTACGCAGCGCTAGGGATTCGAACCGCCGACCTTTCGGATCGACAAGCTCAGTGTCTTAACCACCGAGCCACCTAGGCATACCCAATTCCTGTAACCGTTCTTCATATGTTAAGCCGCCTTAATCATCTTAGTTGCTCTTCTCCGCACTTCTTCCAAAGTCTCAACATCTTTTTTTTGTAATGTGGTGACCAAAACTGGATGCAGGTGTGAACTTACTAAGGATTTATAAAACGGTACTAATATAACCAATCGTGTGGCCGGCATGACTAAAGGCCGAAGGTGCACGGAACACCATTTCCCTCCCACCAAAGTTGGTCCCTATTTTCTATTTGCAATTTTTACATGCTTTCGAAATGCTAGGTTGGCAGAAGCTGGGACAAGTCACGGGAGCTCACTCCGTTGCATGGCGCGCTAGGGATTCGAACTGCCAAACTGTCAACCTTTCTGATCGACAAGCTCAGCTTCTTAGCCACTGAGCCGCCGTATCCTTCTTAATACTAAAGCAGTGTTTCTCAACCTTGGCAACTTGAAGATGTCTGGACTTCAACTCCCAGAATTCCAGGCCATGATAACCGCATCCCTCTAAATATTAAAGCAGTGTTTCTCAACCTTGGCAACTTGAAGATGTCCGGACTTCAATTCCCAGAATTCCCCAGCCAGCATTCGCTGGCTGGGGAATTCTGGGAGTTGAAATCCGGACATCTTCAAGTTGCCAAGGTTGAGAAACACTGTACTAAAGTATTAGTAAATACAAAATGATTTGATAAAAAAATATTTTTAAAAAGCTTAATCAAACTGCAAAGGCACCAGTTCACCCTTCCAGCCATAGCAGAGTACAGTAGCTGGTACCTTGGCATCTGCTCCCATGTTAAAGGAAAATATGCCATCAAAACCTCCGTTGGGAGCCAACGAGTTTCCCACACCAAGAAAATACTTCCACCTGGCACCGGAGGCAAAAAAAATTGAAAACCAACTAGTCCAAAAGGGCAGGGAAATCAAGCATGAAACACTTGGTATGTCTGAGGCTGATCTAATATTAGGCAGCGCCAAGCAGAGGAATATTGATATCAAACTTTTTACTGACAATTGGGTAGCCTTTGGGGGAGTTAAGTTTGAAAGGCAAAAATTCCCCCGAGATGAGCTTCCCTTGACATAAATATGGACGAGGCTGGGCACTGCTCGTTGCCTGAGAGAGGGAGGGAAGGAGGGAGAGAGAGATAGAGAGAGAGAGAGAGAGGAAAGAGAGTGGGAGAGGAGAGAGAAAACCAGAGAGGTAGATGGAGAGAGACAAAACTAAGAGAGAAGGAAAGAAGAAGAAAGAGGGGGAAGAGAAAGAGAGAAAAAGAGAAGTACATAGAGGGAAAGAGACGGAGCTAGACAGAGAAGGAGAGAAAGAGGGGGAAGAGAGAGAGCGAAAAAGAGAAGTACATAGAGGGAAAGAGATAGAGCTAGAGAAGGAGAGAAAGAGGGGGAAGAGAGAGAGAGCGAAAAAGAGAAATATATAGAGGGAAAGAGATAGAACTAGACAGAGAAGGAGAGAAAGAGGGGGAAGAGAAAGAGCGAAAAAGAGAAGTACATAGAGGGAAAGAGACGGAGCTAGACAGAGAAGGAGAGAAAGAGGGGGAAGAGAGAGAGAAAAAGAGAAGTATATAGAGGGAAAGAGACGGAGCTAGACAGAGAAGGAGAGAAAGAGGGGGAAGAGAGAGAGAAAAAGAGAAGTATATAGAGGGAAAGAGATAGAGCTAGACAGAAGGAGAGAAAGAGGGGGAAGAGAGAGAGAAAAAGAGAAATACATAGAGGGAAAGAGACGGAGCTAGACAGAGAAGGAGAGAAAGAGGGGGAAGAGAGAGCGAAAAAGAGAAGTATATAGAGGGAAAGAGATAGAACTAGACAGAGAAGGAGAGAAAGAGGGGGAAGAGAAAGAGAGAAAAAGAGAAGTACATAGAGGGAAAGAGACGGAGCTAGATAGAGAGAAAGGGAGAGAGAGAACAGTAAGAAGAGAGAAAGAGAGATATAGAGAGGAGAGAAAGAGGTAGAGATGGAGCAACAGAGAGGAAAGAGAGAAAAAGAGAGGGGGAGCTACTGAAAGAAAGAGGAGAGACAGAGAAACAGAGGTAGATAGAAAGAGAGGGAGAGGAAGGAAAAGAGATAGAGAAGGGGGAGAAGGACAGGAAGAGAGAGAAAAAAATGATTTTCTAATCTAGTTTACGGGTTCTCTTAGTGGTCTCCTGTCCAAGAATTAACCAACTCAGATTCTCCTTTTCCAACATCCCTTAAAACCCGTTCCCCCCCCTTTTTTTTGGGTTGCCCAACTCAGTTCTTTACCTTCCCATTTTAAAATCACCAGATTTTTAGAAACATGTTTTGCCCTGCCTGAAAACCCAAGAATAGTAGTAGTAAAAAAAAAAGTCCTAGCATTAAAACCTGCATAGCCAACCAGCTACTAGCATTAAAAAAACACACCCCCAAACCCCAAACCCTTGGAGATTTTCACCCAAGAGCGAGGAGGCGAACGGAGGTTCTTACAGTGAGCCACAGACTCAAGGAAGGAGGATGGCAGCTACAAAGGGCTGAGAGAGACAATCAATAAAATTTAATCAGAATCCAAGTATCCCTGCAGGGGATGGATTTTATATACCCTTAATATACATGCAAATTGTCTGGGAGAATTAACTAGGTCACCTCCTTACAGGCTGTGCAAAGAAACAAGAATATGGGAAAAGAAATACAGGGGGGGGGGGAATCTACTGGCTTGGCAGCGCAAAATGGGGGGGGGGGACTTGAATATACCTAAAGTGATGTTTTGATGTTCAGAAAAAGCGAAAGAAAAAAGCCACGATGGTTCTAAACACAACAAGCATTCAGGGAAAACTGGGCATTTAAAGCCAGGGAGCTAAAAATCACCCATTTAGTTTCCAGGCTCTGCATTCAAAGTGCAGGCAAGAAAGGGGGGGGGGGTTGAAAAAGCGGTTCCACCACAAAATCGCGGAGGACAAAATCGTGCTCGACGAAAGCGCGCATTTGACGTCATCACAGCGCGACGAAAACATCGCGCTGTGATCGAAAAATGTAAAAATGAAGCTAAAACCTTACCCTAACCCCTCCAAACCTAACCCTAAATCTAACCCTAAACCTAACCGTTAACGTAACGAAAAACCTAACGCTAACCCTTAACCTAACGCTAACGCTCTAAACCTGACCCTAACCCTTAACCTAACCCTTACCTTTATGTGAATCGGCTTGCTTTAATTTTAATTTTATTTCCATTTTTAATTTTTTTCGTCGCGCTGTGATGACGTCACATGCGCGCTTTCGTCGAGCGCGATTTTGTCCTCCGCGCTTTTGACGGGTCACGGAAAAAGCAACGGATAAAACCAGGATGCCAAACCTATCACACGCGCGAACGTTTCCGCACAACCATTTTTGGCACACGGTGCCGAAAAGGTTCGCCATCACTGGGATAACACATCTTACATTGATTGGGGGGGTGGGGGGTGGAGAGAAGCACCTGGTGGGCTGCGAGAACTGCAGGAATCCTGGCAAGGCTTCCAATGTCCTTCCGGAGTCTTGCCTTAATTCTTTGGTAATGCTTTTCATGGGCCTCCCCTGGAAACGGCAAAGATGATTCACGGAGATGAGTCGGTGAGTTTTGCAATGTGGTGGGGAAGTGGTTGCTGAGACGGTTCTCCGGGAATTTGGGTTCTATTAGTTATGGGCATTTGGCTTTATCCTAATATTCCAGAGTTTCTCAGTCTTTGGCCCCTTTTAAGACGTGTGGACTTCGACTCCCAGAATCCCCCAGCCAGCCACAACTTAAAAAGGGGCCAAGGTTGAGAAACAATGCTGGCTGGAGGATTCTGGGAGTTGAAGTCTTAAAGGGGCCAAGGTTGAGAAACAATGCTGGCTGGGGGATTCTGGGAGTTGAAGTCTTAAAAGGGCCAAGGTTAAGAAACAATGCTGGCTGGGGAATTCTGGGAGTTGAAGTCTTAAAGGGGCCAAGGTTGAGAAACAATGCTGGCTGGGGAATTCTGGGAGTTGAAGTCCACACATCTTAAAGGGGCCAAGGTTGAGAGGCACAGCGATAATCAATGGCTCTGGCTTAGCCACACTTTCTTTCATGCCATGATCTGCAAAGAACCTGAGCATCTCCGGTTTACAGGTAGTCCTTAGTTTGCTTAGTGACCGTTCAAAAAGGGGCTTATGACCTTTTTTCACACTTACGACCGTTTGCAGCATCTCCACAGTCACGGGATCAAAATTCAGACCCGGCTCATATTTATGACCGTTGCTGCATCTCCGAGTCATGGGATCCCTTGTTGCGACCTTCTGACCAAGCAAAAATCCGCAGGGAAACCAGATTCACTTAACAACCGTGTGACTAACTTAATTGCAGGGACAAGAAAAGTGGCAAAATGGGACGAAAACTCACTTAACAACACAAATTTTGGGCTCAGTCGTGGTCACAAGTTGAGGGCTACCTGTATTTATTTTAAACTGATAACCTGGCATTGCCCGGCTTTTTATTTATCCCAATTTATCCATCAACGTTGCCGCAATTTCTAATGTTGGATTTTCCCCCTTACCAGAGGCAGCCCCCTTGTGGAGTACTGTGAAGCTGTTACCCTGGCAACTCCACAGCGCTGTACAGTAGAAGCCATTTTAAGGCAGTACGGTAGAAGCCGTTTTAAGGCACAACAAGCTGTACCTTAACAGAACACCACCACCCCCGCCCGAGGGTTGTTAGGGGTGTCTTACCCCCACAGTATTTGTTTCCAGAGAGTAAGTCATCTGTGTACCAGGTTTGGTTGAAATTGCTCGAGGTGTTACAGAGATATACCTATGTATATATATATAATATATAAAATATAAGAAAGAAGAAGATCGATAAAAGGGGATTGCAGGAACATTTTGCAGTTTTTATTCACCCACCCAAGCCCACCAACATGGAGGGCAAGATGCCAGACAGTACTAACTGTAATTTCAAAGGAGTTAGCACCTTATATATATGTGTATTTAGTGTCACAACTCCTAGTATGCCCAAATATGGGAGGAAGCCTACTGCTTCCTTTCTCTGTCTATCGGCTCGTCACAAGAGACCATCCAGACAGAAACCCAATATTTTTACTGTTGCCTTTGTTACATTTGTGTTGTATTTGTGCTGGTAAATAAATAAATAAAGGGGAGACTAGTATAGATCTATTTCAAGCTATTTAGCTCTCATCAGCTAGCCATACCCTTACTGGGATTCGAACACATCTGCCTAAGATGCAACACAGCACAGGTTCAAATCCCAGTAAGGGTATGGCTAGCTGATGAGAGCTAAATAGCTTGAAATAGATCTATACTAGTCTCCCTTTATTTATTTATTAGCGCATGCACACACAGACACACACGTTTTTATCCGGTGGGCACTCCAGATTTTACAGTGCGCTTCATCAACCTGTATTAGGCTTCTAACTCAACAGAAGGAAAAGGAGGAACATTCATTGGGGTCTAATTATTCCCCAAAGATCCATCGGAAGAGACTATCGGCAAACCGTTCTCTTCTGCGGAGAGATTGATGCCAATCTCTCTACCCAGACAGAGTCGTTAACAACCTGCGAGGACTCTACACGGAGCGCTGTATAGTAATCTGGTATTTGATAACTTCTCCGGTTGCCATAGGCGACCAGGGTCTCCCGCTAGATGAGTGAAGATGCTGGCAGATGGATTTTACACTCGCTTTCTTCTCTATCCCCCCTCCCCTGGTTTTCTGCATTCAGTTGGCCAGGTGTTTCTCCCCTGCATCTACTGTGGACACCCAAGAATCCAGCATGGACCACCGAGCCTAACTCCACCCTCATTCAAGCCAAGTTTGTCCCACAGATGCTTTTTAAAAACCTGGACTTTTGTTTTTTTCCTTGAAGAAGAGGTTTCGCTTCTCATCCCAGAAGCCTCTTCCCTTCTGACTCGAATGATGCCGAAAGGGGGGGGGTTATATTCAGAAGAGAAGGATTTATATTCCTTGCAGGCGTTCCATTCCCCGCCGTTCGGTCAGAATGGAAGGAAGCTTCTGGGATGAGAAGCGAAACCTCTTCAAGGAAGGGGGGAAAAAGCACCATTGGAATGGATAGGGCGGGGAAGAGAACTGCGTGCAGGTTTTACGTAGCCCGAGTAAAGTTAAGCTCTTCCACGTCCATAGGAATTACTCTTCTCCTAGTAGATGCACCGAGCCCAAGGCGCCGCAGAGTCGACGGGGAGATTTTGACGAGCAGAGACAGTGCTTCACAGCTCATCTTTTCAACTTCCGTGTTCTGCAGGGAGCTCTTTCCTCGTCTTCTCCTTGCCTGCCTTCCTCCTCCTCTTCCTCCTCCTCCTCCTCCTAGATCTAAGCCTGATGGATTCAGTGAAGCAAAGCTACAGAGCCAGCATGGTGAGCATTTCTGCCCAAGATGAGGTTTGGCTAACCACCATCCTTAAACCCCCAACCCCACCTGGGTGTGAACTCAGCTCCTCTCCAAGCTGTGTGATAGCTTTGTCTGTTGAAAAGGACCGTCGCTATGTCCCCGCGATTCCCCCTTTTACGACATTCTCACAAGCAAAAGTCAACGGGGGGGGGGGGGAGGTGCCAGATTCACTTAACGATTGGGTTAACCGGCTAAACTGCAGTGATTCACTTAATAACTGCAGCAAGAAAGGTTGTAAAACGGGGGGCTCAAACTCACAGAACAAATGTCTCGATGACATATATTTTGGCCTCAATCATGGTCATGTTGAGGACTATCCATGTTTCCTCTCTTCTTGGAAGAACTCTAGAAGAACTCTAGATAGAAGTTTTGCTTCTATTGTGGTTAGATAGATCCCGATTCTTTTAATGGGAGTTTAAGATGATCACACCATGAAAACCACTACGGTAAATTTTAACCTTGGCGTCGGGCATCTTTCGGAAACCTGACAGTTGGGGAGTTTTAAGGTAAAAGGTAAAAGGTAAAGGTTCCCCTCACACATCTGTGCTAGTCGTTCCCGACTCTAGGGGGCGGTGCTCATCTCCGTTTCAAAGCCGAAGAGCCAGCGCTGTCTGAAGACGTCTCCGTGGTCATGTGGCCGGCATGACTTAAATACCGCATAGACGCACAGAACGCTGTTCCTTTCCCACCAAAGTTGGTTCCTATTTTTCTACTTGCATATCTTACGTGTTTTCGAACTGCTAGGTTGGCAGAAGCCGGGACAAGTAACGGGAGCTCACTCCATTATGCGGCGCTAGGGATTCGAACCGACGAACTGCCAAGCTTTCTGATCGACAAGCGCAAGCGTCTTAGCCACTGAGCCACCGCCTCCCGTTGGCAGTCTTAGGGTTAACAAAATCTTTGCCACACAAAACACGGCAAGGCAAAACAACCACAATCTTCTGTTTAGAAAACAGGCTGATTCGGTGTTGGGGAGGCCATCTGCATGCAGCCCACGGTGTGATTAGTGAAGGAATTCTGCATTTGCAATGCAGATGTTTACAATCCTCGCTATCACCCCAATTTTGCTAATCCAGGGAGGAGCACAAACATCATCCCAAACAATTGGAAGAGGCGCTCTTTAATTATCCTATTAGCAACTCCGCTGAACATAAAAGGATAATTGCAACTTGGGGAATAACAAGAGTTAAGTAAAGCATTTCCAGCAGTCTAACTGAAGATATCAGCGGCAGAGTTGAGTGGGAAGCCTTGAATTTCCAAAGACTTTGGCAACATCTTGAAGCAGATCAGAGGAAACGGGTCTCTCTCTCGGAGCATTTAAACCAGGGTCTCCCAACCTTGACAACTTTTAACAGCCATGGACTTCAACTCCTTTCATGCTGGCTGGGGAATTCTGGGAGTTGAAGTCCACGGGTTTTATAGTTGCCACGCTTAGGAAACTCTGGTTTAAAGTATAAAACAGAGATGTGGAGTGAACCTTTCTCCGGAGTCAAACTTTTCCACTTCAGGCAAGTTTTCAACCGATTGTTTAAATAAAACAAAAACCCAACCAGATGTAAAATATATTGCAACGGCCTATTCATTTATTTCCAACCGCCCAACCCACCTTGCTTGCAAAATCCAGTACAATTTTCTCTCCCCCCCCCCCCCGCCATTGCACATTGTTTCATTTATCAGGCCTCTTCAACCCTCATAAAACAGGCTGAATTGATGTTTATTTATTTTTGGTGTGCGTCAAGGAACAACGCCCCGAATCCTTGTGACGACGATGAATAGGCTAGCTGAAATCATTTGCAGCGTTCCCAAGGGTGAAAAAAAAAATTAAGATTCAACATTTCCTGCAAAATCTGGGGGGGTCTCTGCCCGTAAGTAGAATTTCCGTGTCCCTCCCCTTTCCATAATCTGGATGAAAACCACTGTCTGAAACGGTGAAATATGCCAGTACAAAGAATTTCATGCTTCCTGTTTCAGAAATAGGTGGACAGCAGCAGGTGTGAAAAGAGGGAAGGAAGTTAATGAGAATGTAAGAATGGTTCTTTCGGGTCAACCATCATCTAGCCATCATTCAGTCTTATATGTTGGTCAGTGGTGGGATTCAAATAATTTAACAACCGGTTCTCTGCCCTAATGACCAGCTGGGTAGGCGGGGCTCAGTGGTCAAGTGACTGGGTGGGCGTGGCCAACTCAACATCACTCACGTTGATGGGCGCTTCGCCTTAGCCGTGACAATGTAATAAGGGTTAACCGGAGAGGCAGTTTCTGTAAGCAGAGCAATAAAGATGAGGCTAGAAACAACACCAGAATGTTTCCTTCCTGCCTTCCTTACAGGATTAGCCTTGTAAAGTGGGAAAAAACGAAAGGAGATTTCTTCCAACAACTGGTTCTCCGAATTGTTTGGAAAGTTAACAACCGGTTCGTGCAAACCGGCTGAATCCCCCACTGATGTTGGTCCACCAGTAGCAATAGCAGTTAGACTTATATACCGCTTCATAGGGCTTTCAGCCCTCTCTAAGCGGTTTACAGAGTCAGCATATTGCCCCCAATAACAATCCGGGTCCTCATTTTACCCACCTCGGAAGGATGGAAGGCTGAGTCAACCCTGAGCCGGTGAGATTTGAACAGCCGAACTGCAGAACTGCAGTCAGCAGGTTGAAATGGCTTCTCTCCCTCCATTCCTGCTGCCTGTAGATAGAAGAAGGCTGGTCCCGTGCCAAGGGGCATTACCAGCCATTAAAGTTAAATAAATTTGATATAACATTAAATATAAGAATTTGGACCATAAGAAAAGCTGAGTGCCAAAGTATTAAGGCCTTTTGAACTCTGGTGCCGGAGAAGACTCCTGTTGAGTCCCTTGGACTGCAAGGCCATCCAACTGGTCAGTCCTAGAGGAGATCAACTCTGACTGCTCTTTAGAAGGCCAGATCCTGAAGAGGAAACTCAAAGACTTTGGCCACCGAATGAGAAGGAAGAAGGACTCCCTGGAGAAGAGCCTCATGCTGGGAACAACGGAGGGCAAAAGAAGGGGACGACAGAGAAGGAGGTGGCTGGATGGAGTCACCGAAGCAGTCGGCGTGAGCTTAAATGGACTCCGGAGGATGGTACAGGACAGGAAGGCCTGGAGGAACGTGGTCCATGGGGTCTCGATGGGTTGGACTCGACTTCACAACTAACAACAACAAAAGTTGGTAACTTCTCACCACCCTGTCCTCCAGGAACCTTTCTGGACCTTTTCCCACGCCATCTAAAATAGCAGCCCCATCATTTTTCAAGCCTCAAAAGCCAGTTTGGTCTTGTGGCTAAAGGCCCCAGATGAGAAACCAGGAGATAGTGAGTTCTAGTCCCGCTTTGGGTGTGAAATCCGGCTGGATGATTTGGTGCCGATTATCATGAGATGGTGAGTTATAGTTGCACCCTAAGCATGAAAGCCAGCTGGGTGACTTTCAACCAATCACCAGGACACAGTAAGTTCTAGTCCTGTCTTGGGCATGAAAGCCAGCTGGGGACTCTGAGTTCTAGTCCCATTTTAGGCAAGAAAGCCAGCTGGGCGACCTTGGGCCAATCACTAGGAGATGGAGAGTTCTAGTCCCGCCTTAGCTATTAAAGCCAACTGGGTGACTTTGGGCCAATCACTAGACTATGAGTTCTAGTCCTGCTTTAGCCATGAAAGCCAGTTGGGTAATTTTAGGCCAATTGCTAGGTGACCGTGAGTTCTAGTCCTGCCTTAGGCATGAAAGTCATTTGGCTGACTTGGGCCAGTCCCTCTCTCTCAGCCTAACCCACCTCACAGGGCTGTTGTTGGGAGGAAAAACGAGTAGTAGTAAGGGAGTTTCCCTCCCTTAATCTTAGGCTTAATCTTAGGCTTTAACCAAATCTAATTAAAAACATCTTCTTGGAGGGTTATTCCACAGGCTCATTACAGACCACGTGAACAAGTATTATTTTTTTCCCCCTCTTGTGAGTCTTGAACCTGTGGCTTGACAGGTTCCCTGGTTAGCTTCTCGTTCTAACATGACAGGAAGTGAAGAAAGCCAGCTCACCCCTTGTTAGGATTGAAATTCTTTGTGGAGACCTGGGAGCTTGGCCGCTGCCCTGCAGATGTTTCATTACGCAGCGGATCATGCTACTGGTTTGAGTCATGAGATTTCTGCAAGGAAACCACCAAGCACCAAGGAGGCCTCGGTTCAACCCTGAGCTACAAATATTTCTCTTTTGTTGGCACTGGAATTCTCGCCTATCACAACGTCGTCTTCTTCTTCGTCTTCTTCTTCTCCTCCTCCTCCTCCTCCTCCGTCTTCTTCTTCTTCTCCTCCTCCCCCTCCCTCTTCTTCTTTCTTCTTCTTCTTCTTCTCCTTCTTCTCCCTCGTCTTCTTCTTCTTCTCCCTCTCCCTCGTCTTCTTCTTTCTTCTCCCTCTTCTTCTTCTCCTCCCTCTCCCTCGTCTTCTTCTTCTCCTCTTCCTCCTCCCTCTTCTCCTCCCTCTCCCTCTTCTTCTCCTCCCTCTCCCTCTTCTTCTTTCTTCTTCTTCTCCCTCTTCTTCTTCCCCCTCTCCCTCGTCTTCTTCTTCTCCCTCTCCGTCTTCTTCTTCTTCTTCTTTTCCCTCTCCGTCTTCTTCTTCTCCCTCTCCGTCTTCTTCTTCTCCCTCTTCTTCTTCCTCTTCTTCTCCCTCTCCTTCTCTTCTTATTATTATTTGTCTCCTCCTCCTCCTCCTCCTCCTCCTGCCATATCCCTCATCGGACGTTGGCGATCCCATTTTTATCAACAGCCACATGAAAAAGTGCTGCTGAGTTTTGTCCAAACCACTCCCTTGGATTTTGAAGCCATGATGTTTTTCTTCCGCCTTGGACCTTCAACCTTTCCCTGAAGGATTGCCGTATTTTTCAGAGTATAAGACGCACCAAGGTTTTGAAGAGGCAAATTAAAAAAGAAAAGGTTTTTGCACTCTGCAAACCTCCCCAAAACAGCCCATTTTTCGCATCAACCTGTCAAAAAATATTTTAACTGTTGGGGGGAAAGAGGCTGGCTCTGTAAACCGCTTAGAGAGGGCTGTAACAAAGCATCCGTAAAGCGGTATGTAAGTCCAAGTGTTATTGCTATTGAAGACTAACTCTGCCCACTGCAAGGAGTTCGATCCCGACCGGCTCAAGGTTGACTCAGCCTTCTACCCTTTTTGAAGTGGGTAAAAATGAGGACCCAGATTGTTGGGGGCAAGAGGCTGGCTCTGCAAACCGCTTAGAGAGGGCTGTAACAAAGCATTGTAAAGTGGTATATAAGTCTTCAGTCAGTGTTTCTCAACCTTGGCGACTTTAAATCTGGTGGACTTCAACGCCCAGAATCCCCCAGCCAGCATAGCTGGCTGGGGGATTCTGGGCGTTGAAGTCCACCAGATTTAAAGTTCGCCAAAGTTGAGAAACACTGGTCTTAAGTGCTAAAACGAGGCAAAATTCACTCCACAGTTCATTCAACAAGAGAAACGTTGGGTCTCAATTATGGCCCGGTCGTAAGTCGAGGACTACCTGTAGCTGCATAACAAGAGGATTCCCGCTGGAGCCTCTTCTGCTGTTTGCCCCAAAAAAGCAGGGCTTATTCAATCTTGGCCTGGCCTTTGCCCTTAACCCAAATTCTTGGCTGTTGGCCTGTGAAGATGAGTTACAAAACCGCCCGATGCAGGATGCAGACACTTGAGTTTTATTGTGTGCTCTGCTCTAAGGTCAAACCAGAGAAACACCCCTCACCCATCTTTCTCCTTTGTACTTTATGGGGAGGGGGGGGTCTCCCCTTTCCCGGAAAAGGGGCAGGGATGGGGAGGGGGGCTCTCAGAGGCCAAAGTCTGACCCTTCTCCCCCAGCTTTTGACTCCCTCTTCAAAGTCACTCTGTGTATAAGAATCCCCCACACTCAGCCTGCTTCTCCCCCAGCCCCACCCCATCAACCATGGGAAGGCCAGTGCCAGGCCCCTTACTCATCAGGAAGAATGAGAGAAGGGAGTGGAAGGAGTGGGTGGATTCCTCACCCCCCACATACCTTGAGGAATGTGATTATCTGCAAAAGGAGACCATGAAGTTTACCTTTTGGCTGGTGGGAAAGCAGAGGGGGGAAAGGGGGGAGAAAGGGGGCAGACCCTAGCCCATCCCCTCCGGGGGAAATTTCCTTGGAGACCAGACCGGAAGAAAAGACATATCTCTGCAGTTTGGTACCGGGGAGAACTGCCAAACAACACGCCCGAATAACAGAGTTGGAAAAGGGACCTTGGAGGTCTTCTAGACCAACCCTCCTGCTCATGTAATTCCAGACAAAGGGCTTTCCAATCTCCTCTTTTAAAAAAGCCTCCTCCGGTGTGATTCCATCACAAAGACAAACACACACACACACACACATAACTGGCTCAAGAAAACAGGAATCTGGATTGGGCTCCAGGATACCAATTTCGTGCGCAGATACGTCTTGACCGTTCCAAGTTACAACAGACCCGGAAAAAAAAAGTGAATTGCGATTGGTTTTTCACACTTACAACCACTGCAGCATCCCCGGGGGTCACGTGATTTAAAAATTCAGACCCCCCTGGCAATTGGTTCATATTTACGACGGTGGCGGTTTGCTAGGGCCGTGTGATTTTGGCGACCTTCCCGTCAAGGGGGAAGCCAGTTTCAACAACCCCGTTGCTTCCTAAACAACTGCTCTTAACTACCAGCCAGAAAGGTCGTAAAAAAAAAAAGGGGTGGTGGTGAAAACTCATTTAATTGTCTCACTTGGCAAAGCTCAAAAATGCTTCAATCGTGGTGGCAAAACCAGGAGCCCCTTTAATGGTTGGGGTCCCGATGCCCAGGGGAAAGGAACTGCGGTAGGAAAGACGCAACTTCCACTTGGGAAGGCAGGTTTAAAAGGGGCGAGACTCATCCCAAGTGTTTTAACAAACTGGCAGCCCAGCTGGGCAAGCCGGTTTTAAATGATAGTTTAACTGCATTCCTTGGGAACCGCGTTGCCAAGTTGAATTCACCGCAGCCGGTCAGTTTTTTTTAACAGCTATAAAAAGGGAAATGTTTTGTGCGTTACACTCGCTCCCAATCTGTTAATGCGGGTTTTCTTAACCTGACAATTCTTGTTTTTTTAAAAAGTTTTATGGTTTTTCCAATTGCAAAAAATAAAACACCCCATCTTTCCTTATGCACGGTGTCATCTGGGTACAAACAAATGTTTTCTGGGCATTTTCTTTTTTGCGGTGGCCGTTAAGCAAACACGGCGGCCGTTAAGTGAGTGCGACAGTCGCTAAATGAATCCGTGATACCCAATGAATACGACCTGCGTTTGTTTCAACTGCCCGGACTCCTGATTCCCGCTCCCCGCTCCCGCTTGACAGGAAGTGACAAATGGCCATATTGGCGAGTCTCAAAGTACCCGAAATATAATCACATGACGTGTGTGTGTGTGTGTGTGTTTGTAACTTTAAAATTGGATTGTAAAGTCTTAGGGTGGGAGTTTGTCATAGCGTCAAACAGTCGCAGACTGAGGAATACCTCTTAAGATTTAGTCTGGCAATATTTGTGCAAAAGCATAAAAGAAACTAATCAGGCAAGTAATTACCAATCTAGTATCTCTTTTATGCAGTTTTGCAAATATTGTTTCTTGGATATTTATAGCCCTCTTTCTTTCCACTCAACGGGGGAGTCAGGCGGAGAAGGGTATCAAGATTCAGTTCTTCCTACGGATTAAAGGAATTCCTGCTGTTGCCCTCGCTAAGCTGGGGTGCGGCGGCTTCACAGAATGCCACTTTACTTTTAATTCTTAAAACGCACCAGGTCCTAATCCTGTTAATGGACAGAAGCAATTAAGTTGAAATCAACTTTAAATGATGTCCTGTCCTCTCCACTTCCTGGAGTACGTCCCCCAAAACTTAACCCATCTCATTCTCTAATTGCGCAAAACAAATTTGTTCCCTTCTAAATGCATTAATTTTTTGGGCGGCACAGGATCTGGTTTTATGAAACTCAGGATTTTAAAAAAATTTTTAAAAAAATATGTAGATCAGGAAAGCCCAATCTTGGCCACTTTTACGACCTGTGGAGTTCAACTCCCAGAATTCCCCAACTAGCGAGAGATGGGAGAAGACATCACAAACGCTTCCATATCCATCTTAAAAAGAGTTTCTGATTTATTTTTTGCTGCCTCCATAAATTTCTTAAAATTTGGAGACAGTTTCGCACCAGGTGGGACGCAAAGGGAAGCGCCTAATTGCAAGAAAAAGAAGAGCGAGAGAGAGATGCAGAGAAGGAAGAGTCTTAGAAGAGGTTCCCGGTTACCATAGCGATGGGAAGATGAAAGCAGCGGTCCTGTTTCCCCACGACAAAAATTGATGTTCAAGTCACTTGTCAGAATACAAATCCAGAAAAGAAAAAAAATCCAGTTTCCAAAGGAATCACCCACAGCTTTTTAGCCTGCAGTGCGATCTACTTAAAACCCTACTTAAAACTGAAGCTACGACAGCCCTGGCAAAAGTGACTTATGACCTGTCCTCGCAGTTATGACCGTCGCAGTATCTCCAGTCGTGTGATCCAAACATGGACATTGTGCATATTTGCCAACAGGTGCATTATCCCAAGGTCGCCTAAATGCCACCTGTGACTTTCCCAGCCGGCTTCCGACAAGCAAAGTCAATCGGGGGGAAACCAGATTCCCTTAACGCCCATGTGCTCCACTTAACGACTGTGGGGGATTCACTTCAGCACAAGCGTAGCAAGAAAGGTTTTTAAATCAGGTGCAAATTAACTGCCTTACTTAGCAATAGAAAATAGTCATGGAATCCCAAGGCTGGAAGGGACCTTGGAGGTCTTCTAGTCCAACCCCATCGATCAATTAATAAAAACACGAGTGTTTTTTTGTAATTCTCCTATCCATCCATCCAGCAATTATTATTATTTAGCCTAAGATAGCATGACGACAAACACAAGTATACACAGACACACAATCCAAGTAGTTATACACAAAAATTTTAAGGAGGTGGGGCATCAATCCCTCCATCAGAGTCTCTTGTGTGTTTTTACATAGTCCTCGAGTTACAACAGTTCATTTAGCGACCATTCAAAGTTATGACGGCACTGCAAAAAGTGACTTACGACCTTTTTTTCATACTTGCGACCGTTGCAACATTCCCACGGTCCAAATTCAGGTGCTTGGCAAACGACTCCTATTTATGACGGTAGCAATGTCCCAGTATCCCCTTTTGCGACTTTCTGTGACAGGCAAAGTCGGCGAGAAAGCCAGGTTCACTTAACAAACTGCCTGACTAACTTTACGACGGCAGTGATTCACTTAACAACGGCGGCAAAGAAAGACCATACGAGGAGCTGCGGTTAGAATGCAGCCCTGCAGGCAAACTCTGCCCTCCGTCAGCAGTTCGATCCAGGTCGACTCGAGACTGATTCAGTTTTCCGCCCTTCTGAGGTCGGTAAAATGAGGAGCCAGGTTTTTTGGTGACTCTGCAAACCGCTTAGAGAGAGAGAGAGGGTGTTAAAGCACTGTGAAGCGGTATGTAAGTTTAAATCTTATGGCTAAAATAAATAGGGTCAAAATTTACTGAAGAACTGTCTCACTCAGCAGTAAAATGTCGGGCTCAATTGTTGTCGTAAACCGAGAACTACAGGTATTTCTCACATCCGTAAACAAATAAACACAATCTCTGAGAGTGTTTTTGAGTTTCTCACAATCCAACAGACCTCCGACTCTCTCTCGAAGCTTTGCCAGCGAGAGTTAACCAGCAAAAACCAGCCAGCCACCCACTGGGGCAGAGAGGGTTAACTCGCTAACAGTGGTTTGCAGCCCTCTTTTCTTATGCTAATGTCTGATCCTGTCTCCTAGGCAGACGGTTGGGGAGGGGGCTGGAGGGATGCATTCAGACAGATTTGGAAATAAGCATGTATACCCCACCCCATTTCCTGGGGGTGGGGGGGGAAGGGGGAAGAGAAGGACTAGGCAGGAAGAGTGGGGGGGGGGGTCAAGGAGAAGGATTTATCAGTCCTGTTCAAGTGTGTGTGTGTGTGTGTGTGTGTGTGTGCCCAGCAGCCATGCACCATTAATAGATAAAGCCCCCGGAGTCTGGAATGCAGACAGTTCGACTATATTTATCCTCCAAGGAAGATTTAAGCAGCCCTCCCTCTCAAATAGTGTACTTGAACAGGGGGGGGGAGGGTCTTCCAAATGGGTTGAGAATAGGGTAGTGGAAGTTAGGCGGGAGATGGTCTGTACAATGTTCCTTTTTTTTTTGCAGGAAAAAGGTATTTAAATTTAGAGCCCCCCAATTTATACCCTGCCAACAAAAGTGCGTATAGTCAAGACGATGGTTTTCCCAGTTGCAATGGATGGCTGTGAAGGTTGGACCATAAGGAAGGCTGAGCGCCAAAGAATGGAGGCCTTTGAACTCTGGTGCTGGAGAAGACGCCTGCATTGAGTCCCTTGGACTGCAAGGCCATCCAACCGGTCAATCCTATAGGAGATCCACCCTGGCTGCTCTTTAGAAGGCCAGATCCTGAAGAAGAAACTCAAATACTTTGATCACCTAATGGGAAGGAGGAAGGACTCCCTGGAGAAGAGCCTCATGCTGGGAATGATGGAGGGCAAAAGAAGAAGAAGGGGACGACAGAGAAGGAGGTGGCTGGATGGAGTCACCGAAGTAGTCGGCGTGAGCTTCAATGGACTCCAGAGGATGATAAGAGGACAGGAAGGCCTGGAGGAACATTGTCCGTGGGGGTCGCGATGGGTCAGACACGACTTCGCAACTAACAACAACAAAATTTACACCCCAGGAGAAAAGTTTCAAAAAGCACAAATATTTGGATAGGACGTCTTGGCACTCAGAGTCCTTTCCAAGATGTTCTCGCGAGAAAGTGCAGCCACTCTTTGAACTCACGAACGTTCGAAGTTACAACTTTGATCCTTGTAGGATTGTTTTGGATTGCGTTTCGCGCTTACGGCCGTGGTAGCATCCCCGGGGTCCCGTGATCGAAACTCAGGGGCATATTTATGATGATCACAGGGTAGCAATATAGCAATAGCAGTTAGACTTATATACCGCTTCATAGGGTCACATCGCGATCCCCATTTCCCCTTCCCAACGAAGTCAACAGGGGAGACCCAATTCGTGTAACCCCCGCATTCCTAACTTTTAACAACCGCAGGGGCCCGCTTCACAAGGTTGTAAAGTGGGACAACGCTCACTTAACTAATGTCTCACTTAACCCCATAGTAATTTTGGGCTCAACTGTGGTCCTAAACTGAGGACCAGCTGGAAAAGAAAGCGGGAACTGTCACCAATTTCATTTTTTTTCTGTAGAGTTTGAAGTTAGCGGACACTGAGAACCACCCCCCCCCCCCTGGGACAATGGACTTCCAGGGAAACTGGGGTTTTTTTTTAATTTTAAAAAAAGGCTATTAATAAACTTCTTTTTACTACTTGGGAATGGGGCAGCCCGTGAATAGCTTATAAAATTTACTAGACAGCCAGCCCCGAGTTTTATTTGCACATAATCTGGGCACCTTGGAGACTCCCTAAAAGTTATGCGCCAGGAGCAGACGCCACACAATTTCTTCTCACGTTGTCGCCATGTACAAAATAAAAGAGGCAAACTGTTAGCCGGGGTCTCACATGAATCCTGCTTTCTATTTTGAAAAGTCTGTTTTATGGCTGATGAATCGAGCTGCAGGACTAGATTAGGATTCTACTCCAGAGAGGTATCAAAACGAGTTTGAAACGTAGATATTTGGACGGGATTTCTCTTAGGATTGAGATAGTGGGGAAGAAAACAGGGAGCAAGGAACTCCAGAAATTAAGATATTTGAGGTTTCCTCACCCTTACTTCTTCTCTCCACCTCAGCCTGCCCGGCTGATGCGAATTCCCAAAAACTTTTGTGGCAAGGTTGCGGGGGTTTTTGGGGAGTTCAAATAAGAGCATTAACCAAGTGCAAATAAGGAGGTTGTTGACTCACGGAATTCCAGAGCGATCTTTGTGTTTTCGTTCACAAAAGTACTATTCATGGAAAGGGGGGAGGAATAAAGATCCTTGTCAGACCCAGCCTTGAAAAGTTCACAAACTATCCGAATTTGGTTATTTCCCCGCAGCACAAGGGCGGACAAATTGTGCCAAGCAAGAAAACTCCACACCCACACAATTAACCCTTAAAAGAAGTTTTAAAAGTACAAAAGAAAAGTTGAAAGCGTGACCTGCCTGACCAAGCTCTCTGCAGCGCCAAGATTTTTCAAAGAAAAGATAATAAAATTGCTTTTTTTTCCAACTTGATTGGTCATCCAGATTGCCTCCTTTGAAATTAGAATAACAAGAGTTGGAAGGGGCCTTGGGAGGTCTTCTAGTCCAACCCCCTGCTCAGGAAGGAGACCCTACCCCATTCCAGACAAATGACTGTCCAATCTCTTCTTCAAAGCCTCCAGTCTGGTGGGAAGCTGTTCCGCTGGTGAATTGCTCTGGCTGCCAGGAAATTTCTCCTTAATTCAAAGTTGCTGCTCTTCTTGATTAGTTTCCACCCATTGCTTCTTGTCTTCTCCTTCTCCTTGGAGAACAGGTTGACCCTCCCTCCTCTTTGTGTCAGCCCCACAAATATTGGAAGCCTGCCATCGTGTCACCCCCTAGCCCTTCCTTTTTATAGCATCTCTGAGAATGCACAGAGTACATTTCTCCACTCTTTAGCAGCCACTCGTGTCCCAATTGGATTCAACGTGACCCGTCAAAACCGCGGTCCACAAAAGCGCGATCGACGAAAGCGCGCATTTGACGTCATCACAGCGCGACGGAAAAAAATAAAAATTGAAATAAAAATAAAATTAAAGCAAGCCGATTCACATAAAGGTAAGGGTTAGGGTTAGGGTTAGGTTAAGGGTTAGGTTTAGAGCGTTAGGGTTACGTTTAGCGTTAGGTTAAGGGTTAGCGTTAGGTTTAGCGTTAGGTTTAGCGTTAGGTTAAGGGTTAGGTTTAGGGTTAGATTTAGGCTTAGGTTAAGGGTTAGATTTAGGCTTAGGTTAAGGGTTAGATTTAGGGTTAGGTTAAGGGTTAGGTTAAGGGTTAGGTTTAGGATTAGATTTAGGGTTAGGTTAAGGGTTAGGTTAAGGGTTAGGTTTAGGGTTAGATTTAGGGTTAGGTTAAGGGTTAGGTTAAGGGTTAGGTTTAGGGTTAGATTTAGGGTTAGGTTAAGGGTTAGGTTAACGGTTAGGTTTAGGGTTAGATTTAGGGTTAGGTTAAGGGTTAGGTTTAGGGTTAGGTTTGGGGGGGTTAGGGTAAGGTTTTCGCTTTATTTTTACATTTTTCGATCACAGCGCGATGTTTTCGTCGCGCTGTGATGACGTCAAATGCGAGCTTTCGTCGACCGCGATTTTGTCGTCCGCGGTTTTGTGGTGGAACCGGATTCAAAGGGTTATTAAAGAAAAAAAGAAGATTAACTTTTTCGTTTGCTTGCTGGGAGAGAAGCGAATTTTAAATTTCAACAACAGGAAGAGCATCTTACTAACACCATTCCACGTTGTTGACATCTTATCCACAGGCTTCCCTTTAAAACAGCGCGTCATCTCCCCCCGGACCCCCGAGGAGGGGAGGGAAATACATTCTGGGTGACATCACCAAACTTCACTAAGGGGAAAAGGACACCCGAATGAAGAGGAAAAACATTTTCACGCACCCAGCCCTGTAAATGACAACTTTTGAGCGTTCCCGGATGGCGAAAGCACCGTCTGTACCAGTTTTTCTCAACCTTGGCAACTTTTAAGAAGTGTGCATTTCAGCTCCCAGAATCCCCCTGAAAGAATCAAATGAGAACTATCTGTAACCCCCTAGGGCAGTGTTTCTCAACCTTGGCAACTTGAAGATGTCCGGACTTCAACTCCCAGAATTCCCCAGCCAGCATAATAACAGAGTTGGAAGGGACCTTGGAGGTCTTCTAATCCATCCCAGAGCACAGGTAGCAAACCTTCTAACTTTGCCATTTTAATTAGAAGGGAGGGAAACTTTCCGAAACTGGTCCAATTGCCATGGTTTAACCTTTTAAAGATGCTTTTGGTCATACATGTCACATTTTGCAATACAATTTGGGGAGAAACCCCTGCAGTTGGAATAGAATACAACAACAGAGTTGGAAGGGACCTTGGAGGCCTTCTAGTCCAGCCCCCTGCTCAAACAGGAAACCCTACACCATTTCAGACAAATGCTTATCCAATCTCTTCTTAAAAACTTCCAGTGTTGGAATGTTCACAACTTCTAGAGCAGTGTTTCTCAATCTTGGCAACTTGAAGATGTCCGGATTTCAACTCCCAGAATTCCCCAGCCAGCATTCGCTGGCTGGGGAATTCTGGGAGTTGAAGTCCGGACATCTTCAAGTTGCCAAGGTTGAGAAACACTGCTTTAGTATAAAGAGGGATGCGGCGGCTATCAGCTGCCTTCGGAGTCAGACATCAATGAGGCAGAAGAACAGCTGGAGCCTGTTCCCAGTGTGCGCATGCACAGAGTTGCTACACAAAGGGAACAGCTAAAGAACAGGGGTCGACTTGGGAGTTAGGCCACAGGTGGACGGTGAATGGCCCCTCCCAGAGGGAATAAAAGAGGAGTGGAGTTTGCAGGAGACAGTTAGTTCGCTTCATGGGTTCGTGACTCTCCGAGATCGAAATTCAGATGCTTAACTCGTGCTTCGGACGGTCGCGATAACCAGGGGTCACGCGATAACTGTGTGAATCCCAGCAGTTGTGAGTCACACGACTGTGAAGGGAATCACGCTTCCCCGTGGGATTTGCCCATCAGAAGGTCGCAAAGTCCACGGGGGAAGCCTGATTCGTGCGACTCACAACTGCTGGGATTCACAACTGTGGCGAGGAAGGTTGTAAAACAGGGCAAAACGCATGTAACCCTCGGCAACAACAGAAACCTTCGGCTTAACTGTGGTCATTTTAAGTCGAGGACCGCCTGTACCCCCCCAAATAAAGAGAAGGGAAGAGAATAGAGCACGCCAAAAACGGGCACGCCAACCCACGCTTCTCACATCCCAACCAGCATCGTAACTGCCACCTGACAGCGAAAGGTTTTAAACAGGTAAGATGCAAACATCCATCAGCGATGAGTTATTTGCCAAGGCGCAGTTAATCTTCCCCCAAAGGGCTGGGCCAGTGAAAGGATAATAACCATTACTTCTGAGCCACAGGAAGCAGAATAGAATAGAATAACAAGAGTTGGAAGGGACCTTGGAGGTCTTCTAGTCCAACCCTCCGCTCAGGCAGGACACCTTATGCCCTTGATGGAGAACCTGTGGCACGCATGCCAGAGGTGGCACACAGAGCCCTCTTTGTTGGCACACACACAGTTGCCAGCTACTCTTCTGGGTCGTCGTCCCCCCCCCCCCCCGCCACCTGTTCTTTGCGCGCCGGAAAACAGCCGAAAAACCCACGAAAAACAGGCCATTTTAGGCTGTTTTCGGGCCATTTTTCCAGCCGGAAAAACGGGGGGGGGGGAAACAGGCATGCGCACACCAGCAAGCTAGTGTTTGGATTTCTGACATGCACACATGCACCCACATTCCAGTTTGAGCACTGGGTGCTGAAAAGGTTCACCATCATTGCCCTGTGCCATTTCAGATAAATGGTTCTCCAATCTCTTCTTAAAAGCTGCTCCAGTGTCGGAACAAATAAAACCACAGCTCTCCGAATTTCCAAAATAACCAAGCCGGAGAAAACCATAAAAATCCCTCCCTCCAAAGGAGGCAGCCCGTCGGGGATTTGAGGCTTCCTGCAACGCTTCCTGGTGTCACCGGGAAGAGCCTCCAGGGATCCCCAAACCGGATGAGCGATCCCAAAAAACGAAGCACTTTTCTCTTGGGAGAACCAGGCTGTTGTCACCCCGCAATTATCTCTCTGCCCAAAAAGAAGAGAAGGGAAGGCGTAGAGGCGCGTCTGCACAGGATATCCCATAATGATACCCCCTGCCCAAAATGCCAAGCAGGTGTATCTCGTCTTGCACCTCCCCCCCCCATTTCTTTCTTTCCGTCGAAGAGGGCATTCGAATGCCCGCTCTTCCTTTATTAGTTTGGCAAGGGGTGGCTGGAGAATTGGAAAGCGTTCCAGGAGAAAACTCCCAACTAAACTGGCTGTTTAGATGGGAAGCCAAGGCGAATTCCTTGGCTGAACCTCGTGGGGAGCTGAGCCTAGCCCCCCCCCTCCACTTTGGCTAAAAGTCCTGCATTTCCAGAAGTTGGGAATGATCTTAGAATCACATAGTTAGAAATCCTCACAGTTAAATAGTCTAAGAAGTTTGTTTGAATTCCTGTAGGTGTCCTTCCTTCCTTCCTTTCTCTCCCTTCTCCTTCCTTTCCTTCTTATTCTTTCTTCCTTCTCTCACCCTCCATTCCTCTCTCCCTTCTCCTTCCTTCCCTTTCCCTTACTTTCCTATTCTTTCTTTTCTCTCCCACTCCTTCTCCCTTTGTTTCTCTCCCTTCCTCTTTTCCTTTCTCGTTTCCTTCTCTCCTTTTCCTTCCTTCCTTCGGTCCCTTTTTCTCTCACCCTCCCTTCATTCTCCTTTCTTTCCTTCCTACTTTCCTCCTCCCTCTCTTCATCCGTTCTCTCTCTCTTTTTCCTTCCTTCCTTCTTTCTTTTCCTTCCTTCCTTCTTTCCTAAACCAAGCACTGAAAGCATGGAAACTCAGAAAGCCGATTCCAACTCAGTGGTACTTTTAAGTTTATTTCGGAAGGCAGGTAAGCTTTTAAAAATTCTGCTTCTGATTTTGATACGGCAGCCCAGCGCCCCGTAGCACTAAATGCATATATCCGGGTTTTTTAAAACTTCAACGGTCTGGAATGTAAAACAAACCGATTAACATGTCCAATTGTTTTAATTAGCAATTCCAAGTTTCCTTAGTGAATTAAATCCACCCAGCCTCAGGCACTTCTTAACAAAACACCGTGATGCAACTGGACCTCGCAGGAAATCACAAAAGAAAGTGCAAACTTGGGCCACAACCAGCAGAGTTGGCGCATAATTTGGAATAGAATAGAATAACAGAGTTGGAAGGGACCTTGGAGGTCTTCTAGTCCAACCCCCTGCTTAGGCAGGAAACCCTACACCACTTCAGACAAATGGTTATCTAATCTCTTCTTTAAAAACTTCCAGTGTTGCAGCATTCACAACCTCTGGAGGCAAATTGTTCCACTGATTGATTGATTGTTCTAGGAAATTTCTCCTTAGTTCTAAGTTGCTTCTCTCCTTGATTAGTTTCCATTCATTGCTTCTCGCCTTGCCTTCTGGTGCTTGGAGAATAGTTTGACTCCCTCTTCTTTGTGGCAACCCCTGAGATATTGGAACACTGCTAACATAATGCCTAAGCCATAGTTTACAGATCACTCTATACCTGGGCTCTCGCTGAGGAGAGACCAGATACCAAGGGCTCAGCGTGAGCCAGGCCAAAAGGAGTTTCTTTCCAGAAAAACAAAATTCCATGCATAATCCAAACGGGTTAGCCAATGCCAGCTTTTAAGAGAAATTCTGCAGCTCAGCTATGCAGGCTTGCAACAATAGGAGAAGGGAATGTTCCAGGAATTAACTCCCTTGAAAAGGCTGCAAAAATCCTGAGACCTTAGATTAGTGTCTAGAACGGAGGTCTTCAAACTTGGCAACTTTAAGGCTTGGGGACTTCAACTCCCAGAATTCTCCAGCCAGCAGAGCTGGCTGGAGAATTCTGGGAGTTGAAGTCCCCAAGTCTTAAAAGTTGAAATCCACAAGCTATGGCTGGCTGGAGAATTCTGGGAGTTGAAGTCCCCAAGTCTTAAAAGTTGGAGTCCACAAGCTATGGCTGGCTGGAGAATTCTGGGAGTTGAAGTCCCCAAGTAATACAGTACAATACAATAGCAGAGTTAGAAGGGACCTTGGAGGTCTTCTAGTCCAGCCCCCTGCCTAGGCAGGAAACCCTATCCCGTTCCAGGCAAATGGCTATCCAACATCTTCTTAAAGACTTCCAGTGTTGGGGCATTCACAACTTCTGGAGGCAAGCTGTCTTAAAGTTGCCAAGTTTAGGGACCCCTAGTCTTAGAATATAGTATTTGTCAATACGTGGCAACTTGAAGAGAGGTTTGGGGGAATTCTGGGAGTTGAAGTCCATCAGTCTTTAAAAGTTGCCAGGGTTGAGGTACTTTTTTCTGAGAAAATTCCATTCCACAATCCCATTGTCTCTCATAACAGTCCCCTATGCGGTGTAATTTAGTGTCCATGACCCACTTTCCCCATAAAAAAGAGATGGGGGCAGCTATCCTGAAGCTAAGGATTCGAACCTGGCACCTTTCAGGCAAGAAAGCATCCCGGAATTCTCTGCTAGGGTATGGTGGGAAATGTGGGAGGGGCCTGCAGAAAACAGGACTGCACTAGAAAGAAAGCATTGGAAGGGATCTGGTTCAAAGCCATTAGTTTAGGATACCGGGAGGGAGGGAAGGAATGGGAAGGGAGGGAGGGAAGAAAGAAGGAAGGCGGGGAGAAGGGACGGGAAGGAAGAGGAAGGGAAAGAGACAGGAAGAAAGGGAAGGAAGAAGGGAGGGTGAGAGGGAGGAAGGAAGGAATGAGAAGGGAGAGACGGCGAGGAAGGAAGGAGGGGAGGAAGGAAGGGAAAGAGAGAGGGGGAAGGAAAAAGGGAGGGTGAGAGGATGGAGGGAGGAAGAGGAAGGGAAAGAGAGAAGGAAGAAAGGGAAGGAAGACGGGAGGGTGAGAGGGAGGAAAGGAGGAATAAGAAGGGAGAGAGGAAAAGCAAGAAGGGAGAGTGAGGGAGGGAAGAAGGAAGGAGGGAGGGAAAGCAAGAAGGAAGAAGGGAGGGTGAGAAGGTGGAAAGGAGGAATGAGAAGAGAGGGATGGGGAGGGAGGAAGGAAGGAGGAGGGAGGGAGGAAGAGGAAGAGAAAGAGAGAAGGAAGAAAGAAAAGGAAGAAGGGTAAGAGGATGGAAGGAAGGATTGAGAAGGAAGAGACAGGGGTGGGAGGGAGGAAAGAAGGAATGAGGGAGGGGGGGAAGCAAGAAGTAAGAAGGGAGGGTGGAAAGGAGGAATGAGAAGGGAGAGATGGGGAGGGAAGAAAGAAGGAAGGAGGAGGGAGGGAGGGAGGAAGAGAAAGGGAAAGAGAAGGAAGAAAGAGAAGGAAGAAGGGTGAGAGGATGGAAGAAAGGAATGAGAAGGGAGAGACAGGGGAGGGAGGGAGGAAAGAAGGAATGAGGGAGAAGTGAAAGAGAGGGGAGAAGGAAAAGGAAAGGGAGAGAGGAAGGGAAGAAAGGAAGAAGGGGAGCGTGAGAGGGTGGAAGGAAGGAAGGAGAAAAGAGAAAAAAGGAAGAAAGGTGAAGGAGGGAGGCCGCCTGCTCAAATTCAAACAGGTGGCTTTAGCCTATTCAGAATCAGTTCTTTTCCACCTTTAATACCAAGTGAGGCTCGGAGGATTTCTTACTACATGTGAATGATGTAAGATCATTCTTCCTGAACTGAAAGCGCTTCTGAAATGAGAAGCGAAACCTCTTCAAGGAAAAACAAAACCCAGCTGCCTTTTGAAAAAGCACCTTTGGCACCCCAAGGAACAGCCCCCTCCCCCTGCCCCCCCCCCCCAAAGCTTCTGCCTTTTCATAAAACACCTTCATCTGAAGAGGTGGTGCCGGATTCCTTCTCCGACTCCCAGCCCTGCCCAAGGAGTCCTGGTTTACACACACACACCCCCAACAGTGGCTAGCTGCTAAACCTGGATTAACGGAAGACGAGGGCTGTGCCCGCGCAACCTGTAATGGGAGGACAGATTTCTCACAATATCGAGATGCCCCATCGGCACAAGCCCACCTAAACAGGGGGGGACGGGGGGGGGAAAGGTGTTAGCAGGTGGTGTGAATACAGCACCTCCAGGGCTGTGTTGACCCAGAAGGTCTGGATTCGAAAGCCCGAGCGAGCAACAGCCGGTGGGCTTAGCAAGGGCATCTTCCCTCCTTCGACAGATGCAAGAGGGAGCAGCTTAGCAACTACTTAGTCCAGGGGCTGAGAAACACAAGCGGGGGGGGGGGGGGGACCTCGGCTGCCTTTTCGTCCCCAACCCCCCCCCCACCCCCCGAAAAAGCAGATGGGTGCAAACCTCATCACTGCTGGAGACACAATCCTAGGCCTGCCTGTAATAAACGCTGCTTGGGGAAGGAGGGAGCCTGGCCGAGATAGAAGGAACCCCAATCATTTAAGTTTGGGGGGGGTGGAGAATGCTATAGGACAAACACTTTATGGGGGGGTGTTTTAAAAGTCAAGGGATTTGGGGTGTACTGTTGAGAGATCGTGGCTTGTTAAGTGTCAGGGATCCGGTCTGAAAAGAATGGATTTTAGGCACATTATTGGAGATTGTGGCTTGTTGAATGCCAGGGATCCGGTCTGAAATGGATTGTAGGTGGCCCCCGCTGGGAGATCCTGGCTTGTTAAGTGCCAGGGATCCAATCTGAAATGTATTTTAGGTGCCCCACTGGGAGATCGTGGCTTGTTAAGTGCCAGGGATCCGGTCTGAAAGGAATGGATTTTAGGCACATTATTGGAGATTGTGGCTTGTTGAGTGCCAGGGATCCAGCCTGAAATGGATTTTAGGGGCCCCCACTGGGAGATCGTGGCTCGTTAAGTGCCAGGGATCCGGTCTGAAAAGAATGGATTTTAGGCACATTATTGGAGATTGTGGCTTGTTGAGTGCCAGGGATCCAGCCTGAAATGGATTTTAGGGGCCCCCACTGGGAGATCGTGGCTTGTTAAGTGCCAGGGATCCGGTCTGAAAAGAATGGATTTTAGGTACATTATTGGAGATTGTGGCTTGTTGAGTGCTAGGGATCCGGTCTGAAATGGATTGTAGGTGGCCCCACTGGGAGATCCTGGCTTGTTAAGTGCCAGGGATCCAATCTGAAATGTATTTTAGGTGCCCCACTGGGAGATCGTGGCTTGTTAAGTGCCACGGATCCGGTCTGAAATGAATGGATTTTAGGCACATTACTGGAAATCATGGCTTGTTGAATGCCAGGGATCCAGTCTGAAATGGATTTTAGGTGGCCCTGCTGGGAGATCCTGGGTTATTAAGCACTAGAGATCCGGTCTGAAATGGATTTTAGGGGCCCTGCTGGAAATCGTGGCTTGTTAAGTGCCAGAGATCCGGTCTGAAAGGAATGGATTTTAGGCACATTATTGGAGATTGTGGCTTGTTGAGTGCCAGGGATCCAGTCTGAAATGGATTTTAGGGGCCCCCACTGGGAGATCGTGGCTTGTTAAGTGCCAGGGATCCGGTCTGAAATGAATGGATTTTAGGCACAATATTGGAAATCATGGCTTGTGAAGCGCCAGGGATCCCACCTGAAATGAACAGTGTTTAGGTGCCTCCCTAAAACCGTGGTTTGTACGCGGCAGGGATCCTGTCTGAAACCCAGGGGGAGATGGTGGTTTTGTAGGTGCCCGGGCTCGAACCTCCGCGTCCCTTCCTTATTTCCCAAACCCCTGCTGTGAATGATCCGACTAGAAAACGAGAAGATCCCCTTCCTCTCCATCCTTCCTCCCGATCCTGGGCCTTCGGAAGGCAGATCTCCCCCTCCCCTTCCCCCTCCTGCTCCCCTTCCCCTTCTTTTCTTTTCGCTCGGCAAAGGCAGCCAGCGGAGAAGGGAGGCGAAGCTCCCTCGGCGGAGGGGAGGGAAGGGATCGCAAGGAGATCCCCAAGGAAGCCCTTGCCCTCCGCGTTTCCCCAGCGGGGAGGGGGGGAGGGAGAAGGCGATCCCTCCCCCTCCCTCCCTCCCCTCCCCCAGTTTTGCCTAAAACTCCCCCCTCCCTCTCCCTCCCCCAGTTTTGCTTGAAACTCCCCCCTCCCTCCATCCCTCTCCCTCCCTCTCCCCCAGTTTCACATGAAACCCCCCTCCCTCCATCCCTCCCTCTCCCCCTCCCTCCCCCAGTTTCACCTGAAACTCCCCCCTCCCCCTCCCCCTCCCTCCCCCTCCCCCAGTTTCTCCTGAAACTCCCCCCTCCCTCCCTCTCCCTCCCTCCCCCTCCCCCAGTCTCGCTTGAAACTCCCCCCTCCCTCTCTCCTTCCTCCCCTCCCTGCGGAGCGCCCGGCCAGGTGAGAGAGAGAGAGGAGAGAGCCGCGGAAAGGGCGTCGCCTCCTGGCCGCCGTTGCCCGCTGTCCCCTCCCGCCCTGCCTGCCCAAAGCCCAGGCTGAGTTCCCCGGGCGGCCGGCCAGGGAAACAGGTCCCTCGGCCATCTTGGCGGGCGGGGGGGACGGCCAGGGAAGGGAAACTTCGGCCGGGCATTGGGGAAGAGACGCAGCGGGAGGAAAGAGAGAGAAGGAGAGAGAGGGACCCGTCCGTAAAGCCCGTCACCCGCCGGCCACTCACCGGAGAGGCAGCCCCACAGGAGGCTCGCCCAAGCGCCCGTCCGCCGCGGCCAGCCCATGGGGCAGAGGAGGAGGCAGGGAGGGAGGGAGGGAAGCCGGCGGGCGAGCGAGCAAAGGAGCCGGCGAGGGTCCTCCGCGCTGACGGGGCTTGGAAGGTCCGACGCTGGGCTGGGATAACGCCGCGACTTCCCCGCTGCTGCTGCTTCGGCCGCTGCTTCTGCTTTCCTCGCAACTCCGGCCGCCTCTGCCCCCTCCACCTCCGCCAAAGGGGGCGGGGCGGAACCCTGGCCACGCCCACCCCAGGTGTCGCCCCGCCCCCTCTGGGTATATATAGACCCTCCCTTCTTCCGCGGAGTGGCGCCAGTCCACCTGGGCAGCCGAGGAAGGAGGTTGTGGGCTGGCTGGATGGCTGCAGGCGGGTTTTGTTTTGTTTTTTGCGCCGAGAGCGGCGTTGGAAGTCGCCTCGGCTTTATGGGGTGAAGCGAGAGGGGCTTAGACCAGTGTTTCTCAACCTTGGCCACTTGAAGATGTCCGGACTTCAACTCCCAGAATTCCCCAGCCAGCGAATGCTGGCTGGGGAATTCTGGGAGTTGAAGTCCGGGACATCTTCAAGTTGCCAAGGTTGAGAAACACTGCTCTAGAAGTTGTGAACATTCCAACACTGGAAGTTTTTAAGAAGAGATTAGCAATAGCAATAGCAGTTAGACTTATATACCGCTCCATAGGGCTTTCAGCCCTCTCTAAAGCGGTTTACAGAGTCAGCATATTGCCCCCCAACAACAATCCGGGTCCTCATTTTACCCACCTCGGAAGGATGGAAGGCTGAGTCAACCCTGAGCCGGTGAGATTTGAACAGCCGAACTGCAGTCAGCTGAAGTAGCCTGCAGTGCTGCATTTAACCACTGCGCCACCTCGGCTCTAGATTGGACAAGCATTGGTCTGAAGTGGTGTAGGGTTTCCTGTTTGAGCAGGGGGGCTGGACTAGAAGGCCTCCAAGGTCCCTTCCAACTCTTGTTATCCTATTCTAGTCTAACTGCAGGGGTTTCTCCCCAAATTGTATTGCAAAATGTGACATGGATGACCAAAAGCATCTTTAAAAGGTTAAACCATGGCAATTGGACCAGTTTCAGACATCTTCAAGTTGCCAAGGTTGAGAAACCCTGGCTTAGACATTATATACCGCTTCGTAGGGCTTTTACAGCGGTGTATAGAGGCAGCCTCTTGCCCCACCCAACTGGGAGGGGAGGCTGAGTCGACCTTGAGCTTCTCAGGATCCATCGAACTCCAGACTGTGGGCAGAGTTAACCCACAATGCTGTGGTCTAACCACGACATCATGGGAGGGAGGGAGGGGAAAAGGAAGAGCAATAGGGCTCAGACTTATATACCGCTTTACAGCCCTCTCTAAGGGGTTTACGGAGTCAGCCTCTCGCCCCCAACAATCTGGGTTTGAATTTGAATTTGAATTTACTTTATTTGTATGCCGCCCTTTTCCCTGAAAGGGACTCAGGGCGGCTCACAATTCAAGGGTTCTTATTTGACCGACCTCGGAAGAAGGGAAGGCCGAGTCCGACCTTGAGCCGGTCAGGATCGAACCGCTGGCAGTGGGCAGAGTTCGCCTGCAATGCTGCATTCTCACCACTTTGCTGGGGAATTCTGGACGTTGAAGTCCAGACATCGTCAAGAGGCTAAAGTTGAGGAAACCCCAAGGCACACGGTGCAAATCTTACCAAGGAACATTCCCCAAGATTTACAGGCGCGCCAGCATTTCCTGACAACGTTCTTACGGGATAAACCAAGTTGTCCTAGTTATACACTACGGAGAGTAGCATTTTCTAACTTTCTTACATAACTGATTCCGTTTCCCCGCAAGTAGAAAGCTAACACAGCAAGGAAGGTGGATGAAGGAGGAGTGTTTTCCCTGATAAGCTAGATTTCTACACTGGGATTTATTTTCAACCCAGGGCACTCTTCAGAAACGCTGGTAGAGGGAGGACAGGGAGGTTTGCAGGTCATTTTCTCAAGAGTATTAATTTTTATTTCCGGAATCTGAATAAAATCATTTTTTCCGTCTCTTTTTTGGTTACTCCCGAGACAACTTGCTGGTTTTACAAGCATCTGGCGCCCCCTGGTGTTCTCTGGCTTCGCATGCATACATGCACAGACTTGGACAATAATTACATCCCAGATTATTTTTAGAATATTTTTAGAATCGCTTTCCTCCACCTGTTGATCTTCAGAGGAGGGAGTTTCCACACAAACGGCAAAAGGGGGAGGATAATGTGCTTTGTGTGTGTGTGTGAGTTTGTGTGTGCTGTGAGGTCATCCTCCAGGTGTTGCAAATCATTTCTTTTTTATTTATATTCCGTATTTCTAAACCATCCGCCTCTGGGCGGCGTACAATGCAATCAATAAACAATAAAATGCACATTAAAAGCAGAATAATTTAGGGGTGGTTTTTTTGCTTGCGAGTTCCACAATGACGTCATTGTGGATTGCATATGACTAGCCCTCCTCTCCCTCTCTCTTTCTCTCTGTCTCTTTCTTTTTCTCTCTTTCCCTCCCCCCTCTCTTTCTGTCTCTTTCTTTCTCTCTTTCCCTTTCTCTGTCTCTCTTTCTTTCCTTCCCCCTCTCTTCCTCTCTTCCTCTCTGTATATCTCTGTCTCTCTCTTTCTCTTTCCCACCCACTCTCTCCCCTCCTCTCTCTCATCTATCTGTCTCTCTGTATCTCTCTTTCCCTCCCTCCCTCTCACTTGTGTATCTGTCACTCTTTCTTTATCTCTCTTTCCCTCCCCCTCTCTTTCTTTCTCTCTCTCTCTTGTTTATCTCTGTCTCTATCTCTTTCCCTCCTTCCCTCTCATTCTCTCCCTCCCCTCCCCAGCATGCTGATTGTCAATTTCTCTGTTCCTGCTGATTCCCCAGCCTCATGGGAATGGGAATCTCTCAAAATGGTGGGCATCCACATGAATAATGTAGAATGAAGCTGGCTGGTATGTTTTGCAGGTGTGAGTCTCTTATTCCAGATGCTATTCATGTGCAATTCGAAATCTCACATTCCTTTCACCTCCTCAAAATCGGCTGGTTCCCCCCCACTTTTTTTTTTAGTCCCTTGACGCTTAAGTTCCCAGTCCCTTCCATTCACCTGGCCTCCCTTCTCTAAAACCCTCCATTAAAATTACAGGGGAAACCAGTGCTATCAGCTGAAGGAAAATACCCATTCACTTTTTAACTTTTACTTATTATTTCTAATATTTTTCTTATTAATGCCAAACAATGAACATATCTAATACTACTTCCAATTTTCCCTATAACAACAGCCCTGCGAGGTGGGTTGGGCTGAGAAAGGAGGACTGGCCCAATGGACTTTCCTGCCTAAGGCGGGACTAGAACTCACTGTCTGCTAATGATTGGCCCAAAGTCACCCAATGGACTTTCCTGCCTAAGGCGGGACTAGAACTCACTGTCTGCTAATGATTGGCCCAAAGTCACCCAATGGACTTTCCTGCCTAAGGCGGGACTAGAACTCACTGTCTCCTGGTGATTGGTCCAAACTCACCCAGCTGGCTTTCATGCCTAAAGCGGGACTAGAACTCACAAACTCCAGGTTTTTTACCCTGATGCTTTCACCACTGGACCAAACTGGCTCTAATTTAACTCTTCGAATGAAGGAGTTTTTGAACTCCTATTTTACTCATTTCTGCTTTGTTCTTTTAATATTTTCCCATTTCTATTTTTGTCTGTTTATTATACTTATATAAACAGACAGAAATACATATACTTATATAAACAGACAAAAATAGAAATGGGAAAATATTAAAGGAATAAAAGCAGAAATGAGTAAACAAGAGTTCAAAAACTCCTTCATTCGAAGAGTATTAAGTGTTATTAAGAGCATGATGGTTATGCAATTAAGGTGATGGTTTTCCCAGTTGCAATGGATGGTTGTGGAAGTTGGACCACAAGGAAGGCTGAGCGCCAAAGAATGGAAGCCTTTGAACTCTGGTGCTGGAGAAGACTCCTGCATTGAGTCCCTTGGACTGCAAGGCCATCCAACCGGTCAGTCCTAGAGGAGATCAACCCTGACTGGTCTTTAGAAGGCCAAATCCTGAAGAGGAAACTCAAAGACTTTGGCCACCTAAAGAGAAGGAAGAAGGACTCCCTGGAGAAGAGCCTCATGTTGGGAACGATGGAGGGCAAAAGAAGAAAGGGACGACAGAGAATGAGGAGGCTGGATGGAGTCACCAAAGCAGTCGGTGTGAGCTTAAATGGACTCCAGAGGACAGGAAGGCCTGGAGGAACGTTGTCTGTGGGTTGCAATGAGTCAGACATGACTTCACAACTAATAACAACAAGAGCATTAAGAACATTTTTCCAGAAAAGGGATGGGTGAAAAGTTCTAAAAAAAATGGCTTATTGTTCGCAATCTGCATTTTGACCACACGATGGCGCAGTTGCTCTGAATATAAATGTTGCATTGGGTTTTGTTCTTTCCCCACTTCTTGTTGGTACTGATAAGTCAAGCATTGGGGCTATATTTATATTAGTGTACAGAAAGTCCTCGACTTATGACCCCAATTGGGTAAAGGGTATCCCAGCTGCCTCAAAACACCCTCCCTTGGAAGCCATAGAAAGAGCATTGCAATGTTTTGATGCTTGCCTCCAGTGCTGTGTGCAACTGCTGGCTCAAAAGTTTTGGGTTTTCTATTGGCTGGGGTCTCATGGACCTGTTTTGAAATCCAAACAGACCCTTGCCCCCCTAACCTTGTTTAGAGAAACCTTGAAAGTCAGGCCCACCCGGGATTAAGGGAGTGTGTTGCGTCCCTTTTGAGAACAGGTGGCCTTGGAGATTATGCTTTTATTGCCTTTTTTCTCCCTAGGTATCTCTTGTTCTTTCTATCCCTTAGATAGGGTCCAGCTGTTTTTATTACAGGATTGAGGGAGACAGAGAATGAAAGAGAGGAGGGGAGAGAGAGAATGGGGAGGGAGGGGGGAAATAAATAAATAAATAGAGACAGAGAGAAAGGAAGGAAAGAAAGAAAGAGAAAAAGGAGGAAGTGAAGGAAAGGAGAGATGTAAGAAAGAAGAAAGGAAAAGAAAGAATGAAAGAAAGAAAGAGGAAGAAGAAAAAAGGAAGAAAAAGGAGGAGGGAGAGGCAGAGATAAGAGAGAAAGAGGCAGGACGAAAAGAAAGAAAAGAAATAAAGAGAAAAAGGAGGGAGTGAAGGAAAGGGGAGACATAAGAAAGAAGAAAGGGAAAGAAAGAAAGAAAAGAAAAAAAGAGAAGAAAAAAGGAAGAAAAAGAAGGAGGGAGTGGCAGAGATAAGAGAGAAAGAGGCAGGACGAAAAGAAAGAAAGAGAAAAAGGAGGGAGTGAAGGAAAAGAGAGACATAAGAAAGAAGAAAGGAAAAGAAAGAAAGAAAGAAAGAAGAAAAAAGGAAGAAAAAGAAGGAGGGAGAGGCAGAGATAAGAGAGAAAGAGGCAGGACAAAAAGAAAGAAAAGAAAGAAAAAGGAGGGAGTGAAGGAAAAGTGAAACATGAGAAAGAAGAAAGGAAAAGAAAGAAAGAGGAAGAAGAAAAAAGGAAGAAAAAAAGGAGGGAGAGGCAGGACGAAAAGAAAGAAAGAAAAAGGAGAGAAGGAAAGGAGAGACATAAGAAAGGAAGAGGAAGAAAGAAAGAAGAAAAAAGGAAAAAGGTAGAAAAGGAAGGAGGGAGGGAAAGATAAGAAAAAGAGGAAGGAAGGAAGGAAAGAAAGAAAGAAAAAGGAGGTAGAGAAAGAAAGGAGAGACCCAAAGGAAGAAAGAAAGAGAATGAAAGAGAAAGAAAAAAGGAAGGTGAAAAGGAAGGAGGGAGAGGCAGATAAAAGAGAGAAAGAGGAAGGAGGGAAGAAAAGAAAGAAAGAAAAGGGAGGGGAGGGAGGGAGAAAAAGAAAAGAAGGAAAAGAAAAGAGAAAAGAGAGACAAGAAAACAAAGAGAAAGACAAAAGTGACATTCCTTTGATCACAGGAAGTTAAGTAACCCCATCGACTTTGCGTTTTCTCCCTCCAACCTTCCTTCGCCAACCACACTCAACGTCCGTGAGAAACTGCCGTTCTGCAAAAGCCAAGACCAGCTACTACACAGTTACACAAAACCCACCTCTCCCTTCCTCAATCCTCACCAGGCACCTGAAGAAACCCCCCACCCCTCCTTCCCCTCCCGGCTTACGCAAAGGGCTGAGAGCTGAGCAGCTAAAGAGAAGACTTTGCTCCTCAAATTTAAGAGACTTGGTGGCAAATTTGCAGCCAGTAATTTTGGAGCCCTGTGTGAAATTTGGCGTTCTCTATCTCAGTGTTTCTCAAGCGTGGCCCCTTTAAGACCGGTGGACTTCAATTCCCAGAATTCCCCAGCCAGCCAGCCGGCTGGCTGGGGAATTCTGGGAATTGAAGTCCACCGGTCTTAAAGGGGCCACGCTTGAGAAACACTGACTTGGTTTCTTCAGAATTGTACCACTAATTTTGCACCAGCCCGCCGGCCACCAATTTCCCACTACCCCGAAAACCAAATTCTTCTCAACTTTTGGGAACCGGAGAGTTTTTCCCCTCGGATCTATAACTCTGTGCTTTCGGAGCATGGATTCCCAAAGAGCAGCCGGTGCAAAAGTGATGAAAATCCATGGCTGGAATCCAGGGAGTCACTTTGGAGAACGAAGGAGTGGAGACGAATCCGGCGGGATTTGCTTCTCCCCCCTGAAGAGACATTCCGGGTATTTTGTTCCCCTCAACACATCACAGAATGTTCTGGAAAGGCTGCCCCGCAAGCAAGGATCCTCTTGAGGAAACAAGAAACCGCAACCATTTGTGGGTCAACCGTCCGAACGAATAAACCATGTTGGTGTTTGAGGTGAAAACTGGTTTATCCAATCGGTTGGGCTATCCAGCATCTCAGTGAAGGATTTTGGCCTAATCGGGAATGCTGTGTAACTGAAGAATCAATGCAAGGAATAAAAACAAATTACAGATATTATAGACAATTCCATTCCTTTTCTTTTATTCACTCATTCTTTCTTTCTGTCTTTCTTTCTCTTCCTTCCTTCCTCCTTCCTTCCTTCCTCTTTCTTTCTTTCCTCCCTCCTTTCCTTCCTTCCTTCTTCCATTTTCCTTTTTTGTCTTTCTTTCCTCCCTCGCTCCTTTCCTTCCTTCTTTCCTCCTTCCTTCCTTCCTGCATTCATCCATTTGTTCCTTCTTTCCTTCATTATTCTTTCCTTCCTTCCATCTTTCTTTCCTCCCTCCCTCCTTTCTTCCTTCCTTCTTCCATTTTTCTTTTTTGTCTTTCTTTCCTCCCTCGCTCCTTTCCTTCCTTCTTTCCTTCTTCCTTCCTTCCCGCATTCATTCATTTGTTCCTTCTTTCCTTCATTATTCCTTCCTTCCTTCCATCTTTCTTTGTTTCTTCCCTCCCTTCTTTCCTTCCTTCCTTCTTCCATTTTTTCTTTTTTGTCTTTCTTTCCTCCCTCACTCCTTTCCTTTCTTCTTTCCTCCTTCCTTCCCGCATTCATTCATTTGTTCCTTCTTTCCTTCATTATTCCTTCCTTCCATCTTTCTTTCTTTCCTCCCTCCCTCCTTTCCTTCCTCCCTTCTTCCTTCTTCCATTTTTTCTTTTGTGTCTTCCTTCCTTCCTTCTTCCATTTTCCTTTTTTGTCTTTCTTTCCTCCCTCGCTCCTTTCCTTCCTTCTTTCCTTCTTCCTTCCTTCCCGCATTCATTCATTTGTTCCTTCTTTCCTTCATTATTCCTTCCTTCCATCTTTCTTTCTTTCCTCCCTCCCTCCTTTCCTTCCTCCCTTCTTCCTTCTTCCATTTTTTATTTTTTGTCTTTCTTTCCTCCCTCGCTCCTTTCCTTCCCTCTTTCCTTCCTTCCTAACTTCCTCCTTACCTCCTTTCCTTCCTTTCTTCCTTCCTCCTCTCTCCTTTCCTTACTTCTTTCCTTTCTTCCTAACTTCCTCCCTCACTCACTCCTTTCCTTCCTTCCTTCCTTCCTTCCTTCCTTCCTTCCTTCCTTCCTTCCTTCCTTCCTTCCTTCCTTCCGCTCTCTCTCAACTTACAACGACAACTGAGCTCAACATTTCCGTTGCTAAGCAAGACAGTTGTTAAATTGAATTTTGCCCTGTTTCACAACCTTTCTTGCCACAGTGGCTGAGAAAATATCTGCCCGTTGTTCAGTGAGTAACACGGTTGTTAAGTGAATCTGGCTTCCCCATTGACTTTACTAGTCAGAAGTTCGCAAAACATAACCCCGGGGCACTGCCACTGTCATAAATGCGAGCCACTTGCCGAGCGTCTGAATTTCGATTTCGCGACCACAGGGATACTGCAACGGTCGTTAAGTTTGAAAAACGGCCATAAGTCCCCCTTTTTCAGCGCCCTTGTAACTTCGGTCCCTAAACACACTGCTGTAAGCCGAAGACTTCCTGTGAAAACAAGCCATGTGCTTTTCTTCTTTATTGATTAGTTTGGGGCCCTGCTTAATTATCCGTAGCCAAACTCTGCATCTCACGATTCGGATTCCGCAGGTAATTTTAGAAACCCCAGGTGAGAAATGGCTTGCAACCCCATCCCTGCCTAAAATCTCTTTGTGTTTTGCACGATCAGGAAAATGCAACACTAAAATCTCCTGTCCTGCCCCCCCCCCCAAACTTATGGACAGTTAATTAAATCATAAATGAGGAGAGGGGGAGGAGGATGAAGGAAAGGAAAGATTTTCTCAGAAAACAAATTATGGATCCGATTTGTAAGTCTGGACGGGGCACTTCAGCCAGTGACACAAAACCCCAACGATCTCTTTCGGGGGAATCGAGTTTCCAATCACTCTCCTTGTGCAGCTCTGCGTTTTGGAGAAAAAAACCCCGTCCATTTAAGGGTATAAAATGCAAATGGTCTCGATTGCCACTTTGGCGTCTGTCTCAAAAAAACCAGCATCGAAAGATGTTTCGTCTGCGTTTTTAAAAATCTTTTTTTACCTTTTCACAGGGATTTTGTTCTTTCTGGCCATTGTCTGATGGGGTAGGAACAGTGGTGGGTTTCAAAAATTGTTGGAACCTACTCTGTGGGTGTGGCCTCCTTTGTGGGAGTGGCTTGCCACCCATGTGACCAGATGGGGGTGGCTTGCCACCCATGTGACCGGATGGAAGTGGCTTGCCGCCCATGTGACCGGATGGGAGTGGCTTGCCACCCATGTGACTGGATGGGAGTGGCTTGCTGCCCATGTGACCGGATATGAAATTATGAATTAGTACCTAGGTCGGTCCAAGTAGCTATTCAGAAGTTAGTGGTTAGAAGCAATCGTAAAGCAAGATATGGAATTAAAACCAGAAATATTTTGTTGGCTATTTGAAAAGGAATATATAATATATATTTAATTTTACACATGTTAGCAGCTGCTGGAATTGTGTTTGCACAACAGTGGAGAAACAGAGATATGTAAATGAATAAATATTACAATGTGCAGGAATAAATACATTGACAATTAAAATCAAGAATACTTATTCACGTGGGATTGGTTTTAGCAATTGCCAACTAATGGAAACAGAAATTAGAAATCCAAAAGTATGAAAGAAAACACCAATTATGTAAGGAAAGGTCCCTAAAATGTATAAGGAAATATTACTAGATCATTATTAATGCGTAGATAACTGCGGGACATTACACACCCACCAGTGGTGGGTTTCAAAAAAATTTTGAAGCTCTTCTGTAGGTGTGGCCTGCTTTCCGGGTCCACTGGTGGAACCTCTTCTAACTGGTTCGGTAGATTTGACGAACCGGTTCTACCGAATAGGTGCGAACCAGTAGGAACTGGGCGTGGCTGTGGAAGGATACTGTAAAATCCCCATTCCCTCCCCACTTTGGGGTCAGCCAGAGATAGTATTTGACGGCTCTCCGAACTACTCAAAATTTCCGCTACCAGTTCTCCAGAACCTGTCGGAACTGGCTGAATTTCACCCCTGGGTGCGGGGCCCTCCCTCTTCTTTGTGGCAGAACCTCAAAATAATGGAAGGCTGCTCTCTCTCCCTCTCCCTCTCTCTCTCTTTCTCTCTCTTTTGCTCTCTCTTTCGCTCTCTCTTTCTCTCTCTCTCTCTCTCTCTGTCTCTCTGTCTCTCTATCTCTTTCTCTCTCTGTGTCTCTCTCTGTCTTTCTCTCTCTGTCTCTCTCTCGCTCTCTCTCTGTCTCTCGGTCTTTCTCGCTCTCTGTCTGTCTCTCTGTCTGTCCGTCTGTCTCTCTCTTTCTCTGTCTCTCTTTCTCTCTCACTCTCTTTCTCTCTCTCTCTCTCTTTCTCTCTCTCTCTCTCTGTCTCTCTCTTTCTCTTGCTCTCTGTCTGTCTCTCTCTCTGTCTCTC